>NW_013668325.1:0-6194 GCF_000517525.1 Limulus polyphemus
AAGACCAACAAAACTTAGAACCCAAGAGCTTAATGGGTACACAAGATATCTATCTGTGATCACCCACCATGCCAGAACAGAAGACCAACAAAACTTAGAACCCAAGAGCTTAATGGGTACACAAGATATCTATCTGTGATCACCCACCATGCCAGAACAGAAGACCAACAAAACTTAGAACCCAATAGCTTAATGGGTACACAAGATATCTATCTGTGATCACCCACCATGCCAGAACAGAAGACCAACAAAACTTAGAACCCAAGAGCTTAATGGGTACACAAGATATCTATCTGTGATCACCCACCATGCCAGAACAGAAGACCAACAAAACTTAGAACCCAAGAGTTTAATGGGTACACAAGATATCTATCTGCGATCACCCACCATGCCAGAACAGAAGACCAACAAAACTTAGAACCCAAGAGCTTAATGGATACACAAGATATCTATCTGTGATCACCCACCATGCCAGAACAGAAGACCAACAAAACTTAGAACCCAAGAGCTTAATGGGCACACGAAATATCTATCTGTGATCACCCACCATGCCAGAACAGAAGACCAACAAAACTTAGAACCCAAGAGCTTAATGGACACACAAGATATCTATCTGTGATCACCCACCATGCCAGAACAGAAGACCAACAAAACTTAGAACCCAAGAGTTTAATGGATACACGAGATATCTATCTGTGATCACCCACCATGCCAGAACAGAAGACCAACAAAACCACACACGAGAGAAAGAAAGATAAAAAAAAAGCCTTCTAAATCCACCTAACTGATAACACATTAAACCAGCCTATCACAGGAGTCATAAAAACCTGGATACACATATTTTATAAACATCCAAATACTTAGTGGATTCATTTACTAACGTGGGAGATCCAGGATCGAACCTTTCTCAGGACTTCTCTGCAGACAACAACAGATTAACTTCCGAAATATTAATAATTAGGCTTAGGTGTTCATACAGGCTACATAGAGAAAGAGATTTTTCAGAGAAGAAATAATAATACTATGAAGGTAGAGGTCAAGTAGAGGTCAAATAATAATTAGGCTTAGGTGTTCATATAGGCTACATAGAGAAAGAGATTTTTCAGAGAAGAAATAATAATACTATGAAGATAGAGGTCAAGTAGAGGTCAAAGCTCGAATATCGTAAAGTTTTCATGAAATCTTACTCTCAAACCCTCGTCTTACTTATTGAGCCTCTCTTTCAACTTGTGCATATCGAGGCACATTCTTCAATCTGTTCTAAAAACGTTTCTCAAACAATCTTATAAAAAAATTTAATCACAATGGCTTCGCTAATGTCCGAAATAACGTGTAATTAAACTAACCAACAAGCTTGAAACTTATAACACAAGTATTTTGTTTGTCTAGAATCAAGCACAAAGCTACGCAATGGGCTATCTCTGCTCTGCCCACCACGGGTATAAGTCAGCAGACATACCGCTGTGCCGCTGAGGGGCTATAACACAATGACCAATGGCTTTGGACTGACTAGTCTTACTTTAGCACCCTTCTAATCCGGATTATCTAGCTTGACAAAACCAAATTTAATTCGTCAGTCTCAGCTGCTTTTAGATTTTTCATCCAGTTATGTGCATAACAGGTAATTCTAGAGAAGAAGAAAGTCAATGCAAATTAAGCTGGAGTTGCAATAGGCTAAAAACATTTTCTATTTTAACACCATTTACCGGTAGTTAAAGGAAATCCATAGCTTTTCTCCTCTGAATTATGAGTTTTGGATCCAAAAGTGAAGTCTCAAGTGGCGGAGCCACGGCGTATCATGGTCACTCTGTTTGTTCTAAGACTATAAAAAATAAACTATTATTTGTGAAGCGTCTACTGTGACGACCGCTTTTAAGGTTGAACTAACTTACTTGTAGGGAGAAGAACAGTCGTTTGAGTTGAATGCGTTTCCTATCGGATCGGAATCCATCGCTGAAAGACTACAGTTGATAAAATTGAAATCAACAGGTGATCGTGAGAGACTGAAGTCCGGATACCCGAAATTCTGCCCGCTCCCTCCGCCAGCTCCCTGCGGCGAGTGCCAGCCGTGCACGTATCCATTCGGAGGTGTTCTCCACGGTTGTTGTCCAAAGCTATGGTTGTTGGGCATGCAACAACCGCCCTCCATCTTGTAAACCAGTCCTTCCGGAAAACCTAAAAATGCAACTTTTCTCTTACAGAGGGTTTTTAAAAAAAAAAAAAAAAAAAAAAAAAAAAAAAAAAAAAACACTTCTCATTCATCTCCAACGAATAACGGAAAAAAGACACATTTTCCCTATAGGAATCCGTCAAAGTGCCGAGCTGTTTTTCGACGTGTTTTGTGGCAAAAACATCTCGTAAGATATATATCAAGAACTGTATTAAAAACTACCTCTCACAAAAGTCTAGCATTAACTGATTTTCAAACATTCTGGAGAAAGCGTGTAGACCTATTTTATGATCTATCCGTCCGTCTGTTTGTTAATACAATACATTCGGTATGTAATGTTTTTCAACACTATTGATGTTATTTTAACAGCTAGATTTTTGTCTGTCTGTCTATTATACAAGACATTTGGTATACGATGTTTGTTAATGTTATTGGTTTTATTGTAAAACAAGGTTTTTGTCTGTCTGTCTATTATACAAAACATTCGGCATGCAGTGTTTTTATTGTTGCTTTTTTCAGTGTTATTGGTGTTATTTCAGAAACTATATTTTCACTACGATGGAAGGATACTTCCGCTCTAAGTAAAAACAAACAAAGATCCAAGTAACCAACACATCAGAATGTCGTTTTGTGCACTTTTCCAAACACTTACTCTTACTAGTTTTGTGCGTGAAGTAAGTAAACTTTAACTAAGTAAAAAAGGCCCATCAGTTATGCATTTCGCTAGTACAGTAAACATTGTTGTGTCGTAAGTACGGCTATTATAATAGAGAAGTTATGCGCGAGCTTCTTCGAGTTTTGTACACACTACTTAAATATATATATTCGTCCTACATTAAACATCAAATATCTAAATGACTATGTTCTTCTTTACATCGTACTTACAAGGTCGGTGTTGTTATAATAGAAAGACAAATACTTCTCCCACTTGATTTATGTGTGTTTCCACATCATCTTCCGAACGGAGTACTGTAAGGTCGACGTCAATCATCTATCATTGAGAGTGGCCTTCACGCTGCCACGGGATCGGTTCATACAAAAATAATAATAATAATAATAGAAATGACGAACCAATGAACATCTAATGGAAAGCCCACGGTTCTTTTATCTCGAACGATGATTCGCCGGGAGGTCTATACCGTCTGGCCAATCAAGTATTCGCTTTGTCTGAACGGATATGTTGGTATCATATTTCAATAGATTGTTCTGTATATGGGAAGCTTTCCTCACCACAACCGATCATGGATGAAGTCTAAACTACGTTTAATCACGTCCACGAGGTCTGTGGCTCTGTAGTAAGTCTGAAAGCTTGTAACTCTGAAAATCGGGTTTCGATACCCGTGGTGGGCACAGCACAGATAATCCGTTGCGTAGCTTTGTGCTTTATAATAAACACGTTTATAAATATGCAAAGATTAAGAACTTAGACTGAAAAAGAAACTCAGTACAGCGCCCTCTTTACTTTTTAATTAAGTCAGTTTTTGTATGGTATAATTCTGAGGTTTGTTCATATAAGGATATGTTCATAGTTGAGTGTGTAAATAGCTGTTTTTAGAGTAAAGCCACATTGGACTATCCGATGTGTCTACCATCGAGCTCCAGATTTTAGCGTTGTATGTACATAGACTTGCCCCTGTCCTTCCAGGGGGACGATGTAAGTTACATTAAAATCTATAAAACCCTAGCGGACCCATCTTCGTCGGGCAGAACAAGACAGATTAAGCGCGTCTTTGTTGTCCTTTCATTTTACTGTGTAGGGGGCCTCGTTATGAACAACTTTTATATAAGGTTTATATAAGATAACCAATAAATTGCTTTATTTAATTAGGAAACCCCGAAACATTTTAGCGATTAAGTAAATAAATACGGGCTAAGTTATTTATCATTAGCATCCGATCAAAGCAAGTTACCTACCTATATCAGAACTCAAAATTACACCCGTAATGAATATAGCTAATTTAATATACCGATCCATCAGTTAAGTACCAGTATTTTAACGACATTTTCGGCCGTAATCCCAATAAAATCTTACTAGGTTCTACTGGCTTATAGATTCAGGTTAGTGCTAAATCTACTTTATTCAATATCAGCCCAGTGCGTAAACGAGGATTAAATTAATTTGACTCATAATTAAATGTTGGATTACTAGTAAATGAACAGCCCGAGTTTTAGTGGACAGTTTTTGTTTTTTTTAAATAAAATTATCGATTTTTTTTAACTCTTCGCCATCGGTGGGGTCCACATATTGGATCGCATTGAGGACTTTTAGGATGATGCCTGATATGGCACTCAATATAAAGAACTGAACTCTTCGCCATCGGTGGGGTCCACATATTGGATCACATTGAGGACTTTTAGGATGATGCCTGATATGGCACTCAATATAAAGAACTGAACTCTTCGCCATCGGTGTGGTCCACATATTGGATCACATTGAGGACTTTTAGGATGATGCCTGATATGGCACTCAATATAAAGAACTAAGCTCTTTGCCATCGGTGGGGTCCACATATTGGATCACATTGAGGACTTTTAGGATGATGCCTGATATGGCACTCAATATAAAGAACTGACCACACGAAACAGATTGAAATTGCACACGGAAAATCTGTCCAGTAATTAATGGGATTATTTTAAATATTTATTCCTTATGTTTGTAAAATAAGTGGACAGAAATATCCATCAGTCAAATAATGCAAAATCTTTGGGATGTACACTTCTCATCACGAGAAGTCTTAAAACATAAACACGGTATAGTTTTCTAACTTCCATTTCGACTCTCCCCTCCCCAAGTCATACAGCGGTATGTTTACGGAGTTGCAACGCTAAAACCCTGGTTTCAATACCCGTGGTGGGCAGAGCACAGATAGCCCATTATGTAGCTTTGTGCTTAACTACAAACACACACTATTCCGACTCTAGTTACAGTCACAATATTTCCAGCATGACGTCACGAACTAACTGGAGAAGAGAATCTATTTTACCGTCAGAAGAACTCGTGCAGGTTGTTTCAAGTAAGTGTTTGTCGAAGTTCGTAACTTGTTAAAACTCTTAATAAAGACCGTGACTCATTCACTTTTATTGTTTGTTTTATAATTTAACTTTAAGCTTACGTTTTTCCACTTCTTGAGGAAAGTTTAGGAGCGTTGATTAAGTTGTTCTAATATACTCCAGAAAACCAGCCGCAATGTAGATCATATGGCTTCTTGTTTAGCTTAAAAAAGTACCACCAGGTGACAAGTATGGCTTCTTAGGTTGGTTGTCCGGCACGTGCCAGTACCAATTGAACGACATCTGCTGGTAACTTTTTTTGTTGTTGTTGTTAAATACCGCATAACTAGTTTCAATTTTGTTTCTGGACTTTTTTTTTTCTGAAAAAGTGTAGAACCCAATAGTCCACGACACTAGAGAGCCCTAACGCGTAGCGTGTAATGTGTTTAGACGTGCGCAGTTGTGTTATAGCTAAGCCTACATTTTGAAAGATCGTTATGTGCCATGTGCTGACTGTCAGGTAAATCCACGTGTCGCATCACTGGCTCATGAAACAAGCAAAAAACGACGAGTGCCATATGGAAAATAACTCCGGGCCCTGGAAGGTCCAGAAAGCCGTCACTGGGCTGAAATAATCTAATTCCTAACAGGTGTGTTAATAAATTGTTGTTACTAGACGAAGTAAGATAGCCAAATATATATTAGAAAATAATCGTGACTTATTCAGGTCGGTAATCAGTCACATAAATATCCAAACGAACAGATTTATTCTCATTCATGACTGGGTAATAGTACAGTGAGAAGGTCATCACTCGGTGCTTAGATAAAGGTCAACATTTGTTCACTCGGTAAAGGTAATCATTTGTCTTCTTAACAAAGAGTCATCACTTGTTGACTAATATAGATACGATTTGTAAAGGTTCAGTAAGAGTCATCACTTGTTGACTAATATAGATACGATTTGTAAAGGTTCAGTAAGAGTCATCACTTGTTGACTAATATAGATACGATTTGTAAAGGTTCAGTAAGAGTC
>NW_013668325.1:7007-13096 GCF_000517525.1 Limulus polyphemus
GTAGGTTTCAAGTAAATGATCCGTCCTCTTCCGGAAACGGAGGTAACAACGAGCTGTCGATATTTGATATTCTCACAACCAGGTGGCATGTATGCTGGCTTGAAACTGGCATCCTGCTACTATGGCAGAACTTTCAAAAACATCCATTAGTTTCGGTTTTAAAACTGTGTAAAAAATCAGTACAAAAACGTGTTTTTATAATAAGTACTACATATTAATTAAAAATTAGTTTTACACTTCAGTGAACAATGAAGAAGTAAAACAAAATGTATTTGCCCAATTTTTAACATTTGATGAACTTGCAATGTTCTGTGTGATGTGAAAAAATGTGAATTCCATTAAAAGTGTTACAATATATTCAATCAGACTATTGTGTTCTAAGTGTTACTATGTGTTGTAAGTGTTACTATTAAAACTGTAGTGTGCTCTAATGTGGTTCTGTTAAGACTGTAGTGTGTTCTAAGTGGTACTATTAAGATTGTAGTGTGTTATAAGTGTTACTATTAAGACTGTAGTGTGTTCTAGTGTGGTTCTATTGGTTCCTGGATAAGGATTCTTCGGTACTGATGTAAAATGTTTATCTTGATGAACTGAAGAAGAAACATACGTGTCTTTTGATAATGAAGTGTGTAACAATAATAGCCATTTCCATCCACCGTATTCTGTAATAGAGTAGATTTCACGAGAGAACGATAGTAGGGGTAAGGGGGAGGGTGCATAAACTGCAACATACACGTTACATTAAAGCGATTTCGAATAAGCAAATCAGCAAATCACACGTCAGTATAAGTTCGCGATGGAGCGTTGTGTATCAGTTTTAGCTAGCGTTATGTCACCAAAAACCGATCACTTTGGGAAAGCTATGTAACAAAGGAATATGGATCAACTTGAAACCAGGACCATCCAAAAAGAGACCTCCAACAAGTCGTACTTTAGCTGTGGTAAACAATGTGTTGCGTCTTTTAACAGATGATAATCCACGAACACAGAGGTCAGTGGCAAAAACCACCCAGTTGTCTCAGGAAACAGTACAAAAAAAAGGGGGTAAGAAAGATCTCCGTTTGTAAACTAAGTCAAGATGATATGTATTCACCAAGATAAGGCTTCAAGTCATAGTTCCAGTTCAACACCGTCACATACCTTAAAAGATAACGTACTCAATCCTCTCCATACTTCAGAAGGATAGGCACTTAACACAATACAAACATGAGACATCTTTGTGAGAAAGTTACATTATACCACACTAAGTTGTGACCTTATAAAACGTAGGACAGGAAAACAGATTTATTCCCAATGACAAAAAACTTTACGCGTAATTTTTCTGAGATTAAAACAATTAAAATTACCTATTATGGTAAAGTCCTACTTATTAATGTGACGTCATGACCTTGGATATAGAAAAAAAGTTTTAACCGTCGTATATGAGCTGGGCGTGTCCTAGTGGTTGGCGTTACCTGACTGTGTTATAGTTCAGAAGCTACTTTTGTATATAAATCTCTGAGTAACGTTAAAAGCCACCAAGTGAGCTAACCGTCTTGTTGCTAATGAGATGAAGGAAACAAAACAAAACATTAGCGATTGCATATATTTTTAATAAATTATTTCTGTCACCTTGTACCTTTTCCTCTCCAGACATATTACAGTGATGATCATACTGAATCAGACCTAGAGAAACTAGACCAGTCTTATTACAGTGATGATCCCACTGAATCAGACCTAGAGAAACTAGACCAGTCATATTACAGTGATGATCCCACTGAATCAGACCTAGAGAAACTAGACCAGTCTTATTACAGTGATAATCCCACTGAGTCAGACCTAGAGAAACTAGACCAGTCATATTACAGTGATGATCCCACTGAATCAGACCTAGAGAAACTAGACCAGTCATATTAAAGTGATGATCCCACTGAATCAGACCTAGAGAAACTAGACCAGTCTTATTATAGTGATGATCCCACTGAATCAGACTTAGAGAAACAAGACCAGTCTTATTACGGTGATGATCCCACTGAATCAGAACTAGAGAAACAAGACCAGTCTTATTACAGTGATGATCTGTAGGGCATGCGTACAATTCTTGGGTTGTCCACCACTAACAATCTACATTTACAGAGGTAACTGAGGACTATGTGGCATTAATAGATTATTTGTAACTCTTCACTGGACAGGATGCAATTAGCTAAACTATTTTGTTTTGCTAGTTACCAAAGTTGCAGTTTTATCGAGATTTTGTTTTTGTTTCTCTTGTACGTATTTTCTTCTACCCCAGCTTCCTGAGTGTTAAAGGTACACTTCTGTTTCCTTCGGTAACAATTTAGAAGAAACGCTTGTTCTTAACGTTTCAGAGGAAACGCTTATTTTACCGTTAGCAACGTTTCAACAAAGAAGTGTCTAACCATTCCAACATTATTTCTTTAAACCGTTCCAGGTGATCGTTTCTCGTTCGTTTACCAGATTTCCCACAAAAGGTAAAACGAATATTTACGTCTCGTGTTCTTCTCGACTTTGGAGCTTAACGAAGAATAAGATCGGGGTCTGAGAATTAAATACAAAATGAAACCAATTTGTAACGAGTGTTTCAAACCCCACTCCGGCTGCGGGGCACCGATGTTTGTATATCACGTGGAAGACAACGTGTACAGTTGTGTGGTGTGTTATGATGACATCGTGGTCACACTACGTTGCACCTATGAGTATAAAAGCTATTGTCTAAGATCATATTTAACAAGGCACTTCAATGTGAACGTTGTCTTCTTTACCTAATGGACAGCGGAAGTGACGTTTAAAACACGCGGTATAAATATATCTATCGTTGTCAGGGGCAACTGATATCCGTAGTTTTCCGAAATAAATGGTATATAAACATATCTGTCGTTATCAAAACTTGAAAGGTGCGTTGTTGTACGAAGATCATTTTATAAAAACGTTTAACATTCCTTCACGTCCATTTCATTTACTCAGGCAGAATTTAAGCCTTTTACTATAATCCTAGCGTCAATCTGGGTAATTAATGATTTGAAATACTATTGTGAAATTGTAATGACGGATTTTTATATGATTACTTTTCTGGTTGTATTTATGTCTATGTTCTATATTGGCTACGATAAGGCTGAAAAATAACCTACTACTTCAATTTGTTTCTTTTTCGGAATTATAGAGGTCTCTACAGTAGCTCTCTGTAGTTGACTGAGTCAATCTGATCTTTTTGTGATGATCTCGAAATTCTTAAGCACTAATATAGATATTTTAATTTGTAGTACTTGCAGTAAGTTAAAGTATAAAATTGAAACAACTAAAAGTACAGATTACATAAAAAACCGGTTTTCCTTTTTCGTAGTTTCATTTAACAAAAGCTCTACCCTATCTTCGAAATCGATAAAAGCATACTATTAACATAATAATCTGGCGCACGATATTTATCATATAGGTTTCCTTCTAATGACGAATAACTGCGCTGATAATACACCACGTGACCCAATAAGGCCGTTCTTATTGGATAATCTTCTCTCATGAACCTGTTATGTGTATTTTTTTTGTTTGTTTGTTCACAATCAGCTAAAAATCAAATTCATAAAAGAACACTCTTAAACGTGTGTTTTGAAAGGAAGGAAAATCCTAGGGTGTTTATTTTAACAAAGACCACAACAAACAAACGAATCGGTAAATAACAAACAAGAAGGAATCCTCAATAGCCGCGGCACTTGAATTCATTTAGGCAGGATTTGAGTAAATTAATCTATGAGACTTTTTTTTTCTTTTCCTTTTTATTAGCTATATGTTTGTGCGCCAGCTATACCAAGCGTGGGGCGCGCGCATACCCGATTCGATTTTACTACTTACCAGGAACTTTTGGGCGTGATCAAATATATCAATCGAAACGATTTGACCTCCTGAGTTCAAAACTGTAATTAGATCTTAAATCAATCAAGAAATAGCGGAGATATGAGCTAAAAGTTTGTACTTGAAAAACTCAGAGCCGTTCTATCAGCCGCTATGCCGCGGCAACAAGTAGCTACAAAAGTTTCTAATGTTTGTGTGAAAACACAGCAAAAACTAGCTTGATACCTGGAAGGACCTTATTACCACCATGTGAGGTGTTATGGGTCTTATATAATTTTGTAAGGTGTGATGGGTCTTATATAATTTTGTAAGTTGTTATGGGCCACATAATTTTGTAAGGTGTGATGGGTCATATAATTTTGTAAGGTGTGATGGGTCTTATATAATTTTGTAAGTTGTGATGGGTCATATATAATTTTGTAAGGTGTGGTGGGTCTCATATAATTTTGTAACTTGTGATGGGTCTTATATAATTTTGTAAGGTGTGATGGGTCTTATATAATTTTGTAAGGTGTGATGGGTCTTATTACCGCTATTTTGATCTAAACGAACACGGTATCTTTTCTTCTTTTTTTATATACTAAAACTCGATTTTTACGTATGAGGACACATTTAGAATGAACACGGACCCGTAGGGATCCGCAGGCCACAGGTTAAAAAACTACAGCGTTAATGGATACAGTAACCAAGTCTTTAACTGGTTGATAGTGTAGTTACCCCCCCCCCCAAAAAAAAAGCAGTTATATTGTAACCTGGAAATGGGTTTGTAGCTGGACAACCGAAAAATAAGGTAATAACCCAGGAATGGGGCAGTAGCTGGACAACCATAAAATAAAGTAATAACCCAGGAATGGGGCAGTAACTGGACAATCATGAAATTAAGTAATAACCCAGGAATGGGGCAGTAGCTGGAAAAACATAAAATAAAGTAATAACCCAGGAATGGGGCAGTTAGCTGGACAATCATGAAATAAAGTAATAACCCAGGAATGGGGGCAGTAGCTGGACAATCACAAAATTAAGTAATAACCCAGGAATGGGGCAGTAGCTGGAAAAACATAAAATAAAGTAATAACCCAGGAATGGGGCAGTTAGCTGGACAATCATGAAATAAAGTAATAACCCAGGAATGGGGGCAGTAGCTGGACAATCATAAAATAAAGTAATAACCCAAGAATGGGGCAGTAGCTGGACAACCATGAAATAAGGTGATAACCGAGGAAATGGATCAGTAGTTGGACAACCATGAAATAAATTGATAACCCAGGAATGGAGCAGAAGCTGGACAACCATGAAATAATGTGCTAACCCAGGAATGGGGCAGAAGCTGGACAACCATGAAATAAAGTAATAACCCAGGAATGGGGCAGTAGCTGGACAACCATGAAATAAGGTGATAACCCAGGAATGGATCAATAGTTGGACAACCATGAAATTGGATGGTAAACTAGGAATGTGGCAGTACGTTACTCCTAATGTTAGTGAGTCATAGTTACTGTACTAGGAATATGGCAGTATGTTAGTCCTAATGTTAGTGAGTCATAGTTACTGTACTAGGTATAAGGCAGTATGTTAGTCCTAACGTTAGTCTATCATAGTTACTGTACTAGGTATATGGCAGTATGTTAGTCCTAACGTTAGTCTATCATAGTTACTGTACTAGGAATATGGCAGTATGTTAGTCCTAACGTTAGTCTATCATAGTTACTGTACTAGGTATATGGCAGTATGTTAGTCCTAACGTTAGTCTATCATAGTTACTGTACTAGGAATATGGCAGTATGTTAGTCCTAACGTTAGTCTATCATAGTTACTGTACTAGGAATATGGCAGTACGTTACTCCTAATGTTAGTGAGTCATAGTTACTGTACTAGGTATATCGCAGTATGTTAGTCCTAACGTTAGTCTATCATAGTTACTGTACTGTACTACGTATATGGCAGTATGTTAGTCCTAATGTTAGTGAGTCATAGTTACTGTACTAGGAATATGGCAGTATGTTAGTCCTAATGTTAGTGAGTCATAGTTACTGTACTAGGTATAAGGCAGTATGTTAGTCCTAACGTTAGTCTATCATAGTTACTGTTTTACTGTAATTTGTAGATAACAATTCGATAGCTTAACTTCCGGAAGTTGGAGGATGAACGTTTAACGTTGTTGTTGTGTAGTTTTAATGGAGGATGAACGTTTAACGTTGTTGTTGTGTAGTTTTAATGGAGGATGAACGTTTAACGTTGTTGTTGTG
>NW_013668325.1:14081-17006 GCF_000517525.1 Limulus polyphemus
GAGTTCATTCGTCATGATCCACAACAAGATGGCTGGAGTTCATTCGTCATGATACACAACAAGATGGCTGGAGTTCATTCGTCATGATCCACAACAAGATGGCTGGAGTTCATTCGTCATGATACACAACAAGATGGCTGGAGTTCATTCGTCATGATACACAACAAGATGGCTGGAGTTCATTCGTCATGATACACAACAAGATGGCAGGAGTTCATTCGTCATGATACACAACAAGATGGCTGGAGTTCATTCGTCATGATACACAACAAGATGGCAGGAGTTCATTCGTCATGATCCACAACAAGATGGCTGGAGTTCATTCTTCATGATACACAACAAGATGGCTATAAAACTAAATGCAATTTCTTATTAGGATGATCATGTTCATCATAGATCTGGATATATTAGTTTTTCTTTGATCGAACTAGTTATAAAATATTTTTACTTATAGTCTGCTAGTTTGTTGTTAAGCGAAATGCTACACAATGGGCTATCTGTGCTCTGCCCACAGTGAATGTCTAAAGTCGATTTTTAGCATTATAAGCCCTCAGACTTTCCGCTGTTTTTTAATTGAAATTTTTTTTTCTTATCCGACCTTTGAGTACTCAAGGATGACCTAAAAATAACAAGTAGACTTTTAAGGTACTAATATCGTTTTTGGAAAGACAGCAGCCAAAAAAAAAAAAAATAGGCCATCAATTCTTTAACGAAAAGCTTTGCATTAAAGTGAGACTCCTGGTGGACAAAAAAAAAACCTCTATGTAGGACATTAAGGAGAAACATAGAGTTGTTTGGTTTCTTTTTTATTTTATGTCGAGTTTCTTCTCACCTTTAATTTCAAAAGCTAGTCCCCCGGAGGGACAGCGGTAAGATTACGGACTTACGATGCTAAAGTCCGGGATTCGATTCCGGGCGGTGAACACAGTAGATAGGTTAGCGTGACTTTGCTCTCAAGCAAATAATAATAATTCAAAATTTAAATGTTTGGTAATGTCAGTAAAGTAGTCTGTGAGGGGGAATATTTTGTCAAAATCACGTGTTAGATACAGTAAAAGCCTTTTTTATCCGGCATCTTTGATTCCGGAAAGCTCTTGTAACCAGAAATGTTTGTACCTCCAAATATAAATGCTCGTTATAGCTTGGTGGCGCTGCTGTAGCTTTGTTTAGGTTTTTTTCCTGCCGGTTTGTTTGTAATTAAGCACAAAGCTACACAATGGGCTATCTGTGCTCTGCCCACCACGGGTATCGAAACCTGGATTCTAGCGTTGTAAATCCGCAGACATACCGCTGTGCCACTGGGAGGCTTTTCCTGCCGGCAAACATCAGTTGTTAGTCGCCAGTGCTGTAATTCACGTTTGTTTGTTTGTTTCATTTAGAGTAAAGCCTCATTGGGCTATCTGTTGTGTCCACCGCGGATTTTATCGTTATTAGTCCGTAAACTTACCGCTGTCCCTCCGGGGGACGTTTCACATTTAAAATACCGTATTTATAAAGATTAAGGGTTGTTTTTTTACAGCATTTTTTATTGTTTAAAACTGTTGGTGTTATACATGGTGTACAACTACTGTATATTAGACGATTAGATCATTAACAAGACATCAAAAGCTTTCCTGTAGAATATCGTAAGGGAAACGATTTCGTAACCGGAATGATCGCCTATCCGGCACTGTCCAGATCTGGTATAGGCCGGATAATAAATATTGTACTATACTGTAATAAGGTCTGTGAAGTGGAGAATTCAGAACATTTTTTTTTCTCGCTTATCAACTTAAAAACAGAGGCATGACACTATCAAAGAAAGTCACGTGTCACGTGCTTTACGGTATCCGTGGTAATAAGTGTGCTTTCTGCGACAGAAATACTTTTATTTGAAACGTTTTGAACCACGAATTTAGGAATAGTTTTATCTTGCCGCGTGTGGTTCAAAACGATTGTTACTCTTGTCACTCCGGTGGCTCAGCGGTAATTCTGGGTTTCGATATCCGCACTATTATTCCATTGTGTAGTTTGCGCTTAACAACAAACAAACAAGCATCAGTTATTCTTAAAACCGGTCGTTATTAAATCAATAAAAGTTTGATCGTGGAGGTTTGTCGAAACTGTAGGCTTAATGTTTTTATATAGCCTCCCTTAAAACTTTATAGAGAAATAACTCCAAAGTACATTTTTTCTATTAAAAACGTCGTTTTTGCTGTTGTTGTTGCCCAGAGCCGTGATCTCCTGCAGTGTACACGTGCGTGCGCGCGACTAGCTCTTCTCTCGCGCTTGTTATACGTGATACACGAGCGACTTAGTACCCCGAAAAGAACTTTTAAGGTTTCCTCGGGCTGATTCCATTATCATGACGTATTATACACAGCATTTAATTAATGACTTTGTTGTAAAGTTCGTAGATGACATTTAGCGTTATATTCGGCTCATGTAAGACATATTGTTGTTTTTAGCGCAAAGCTACACAAGAGCTGTTGGCCGTGGGGGAATCGAACCCTAGATTTTAGCGTTATAAGCCCTCAGACTTACCGTTTAGCTTATACTTGTATACAACCAAGTCGTGAGATTACTGCAGGCTTACGGTTAGGTAAAGAAGTACCAAGATAAGTTCTAATAACATAAGTTATTTAATCGATTTAAACTCAAGAGGAAATATATGATATTATACCAGTCAACCTTTCGAGGGCAGCATTTAAATATATTATATTATACCAGTCAACCTTTCGAGGGCAGCATTTAAATATATGATATTATACCAGTCAACCTTTCGAGGGCAGCATTTAAATATATTATATTATACCAGTCAACCTTTCGAGGGCAGCATTTAAATATATGATATTATACCAGTCAACCTTTCGAGGGCAGCATTTATCATTAAGCCTAACTTCAGGAACAAGGAAAAATAACAAAACCAAACGCCTAACTTCAGAA
>NW_013668325.1:17826-22490 GCF_000517525.1 Limulus polyphemus
CTAACTTCTGAAAGGGAAAGAAAAAGGGAAAATAACAAAACCTAACGCCTAACTTCAGAAAGGAAGAAGAAAGAGGGGAAAATAACCAACCCAAGCCTAACTTCAAAAAGGAAGAAGAAAGAGGGAAAATAACAAAACCCAAGCCTAACTTCTGAAAGGGAAAGAAAAAGGGAAAATAACAAAACCTAACGCCTAACTTCAAAAAAGAAGAAGAAAGAGGGGAAAATAACAAACCCAAGCCTAACTTCTGAAAGGGGAATAAAGAGGGAAAATAACAAAACCTAACCCATAACTTCAGAAAGGAAGAAAAAAGCTGGAAAGACAAACAAGATTAGCGTGGTATTTATTTTTATTTTAGTGATTAACGTCTAAAAACTTCAGATCATATTGTCAAGAACGTTTTGCAGCAAATGTCATGTAATTCGTTGTCATGGCGTTGAATGATGTCATCAGGACATTTGTTGACTGAATGACCGAGAAAAGGGTAAAAAATGTATCGTTAGTCATTTTTGTAGATTAAATCAGTAGTCAGTAGGTAGTAAAAATAATATATAAACAAAACATCATTTAATCAGACCATCAATCAACTTTTATTGTTTATAGATACTGAAATCATCTGATGGACAGGCACACAGAAAAGACTCTAGAAAAGGCTTAGCTCAACGAATTAATTTTCCGTTTAACCTTAAATACATAATCACTCCCATTCCAGATTGAAAAAAGAAATTAGAGATTCAGTTTTTGGTGCTATTCCATTTTGCCATCAGTGGCTGAGCGAGGTTCACGAGGCTAAAATTTGGTATATCAATACTGGTGTTTGACAGAGCACGGATAGCCCTTTGTGTAGCTTTGCACTAACAAAAACGAAACAGTTACTCCATTTATATTGATAGGCTTAATAAAGATCTTAGATACATACATGTATATGTGTGTATAATTGAAGTCAATCTGCTTCTTTCTTTATAATCGTCTTTAAGGAAGTCTTGGACATAATTTATACTTAATTTAACGTTTTTGTGTGTGCGTGACAATGGTGTCATTAGTGAAAATGTGAGGGCTAGCAACCAGGTATTTATGTATTTTTCTGATAACATCATGTTTACAGGTTCAAATGTCGTTTTTTTTTCACCTTATTCTAGTTCTTGTTTCTGTAAAAAAATATTTTTAATGTAATAATGATCTATTTTTACTATGCATTAAGAAACTGCCCGCTCAGCAAATCATTACACTGTAAATGAAGAATCAGATCAAGCCCCAGTTGGACGTTTCTATTGAAACGTATACTCCAAGAAACCTCTCAAACGACATCTCACTATAATGAATGTACAGTGTATGTCAATATCTATGTATATAATCAAAAGTACGGAAAAGTCTTTAAACATCAACATGTTGATGCAGAGATTAAATGTTGATTGTTTAAATACTTTCTGTATTCTTATGGTGTGTTTTAAACTTAGAAGAAGAAGATCCAAAGAAAGCCATTCAATATAGGAAGGCCAAAAATATGCTGAAATACATACAAGATCTCAATGCCAGAAGTGGTGATTGAGGCTTATGAATGTAGCGCCATCTATTGAATATAACCACAAACAAAAACCCATAAAAAATTTCAAACTTTGGGTATTCAAGATTCAGACAATTTCAAAAATAACTATAGTATGAACAACAACCATTTCTTTATCACAGAACACAATTTTAAATAAAAGTACTTTACTCACAACAAGAACATGACTTTCACTAGGACTGTACGTGAGAGCTTGATTATATCTTTATTGATATCATGTTTAAACGTAGCACTGAGAAACTGGAGTTCTTAAAAAACTATTATATTTTCAATAAAGGATAGCATTTTTAATATATAAGAACATTACAGTTTATATCAGTAAAATTTATGAACATATTTGACATCTGTACAATGGATCATTTTAATACAATAAGTTGAGTATGACTAAAGAGCACAATCTGAAAAACAACAACTTTTTTTAGTAAATGTTCACTTTTTTTACGATTTTTCAGAATTAGGAATGAATACTTTGATTGGTAATTACCAGCACAAACAGCCGCCCGTTTCTGTTAGTTCCTATAATCACCTAATTAAGAAGCACCCTTTATTATGAAAATGTATGTGATTAGGCCTAATTATCACGTAGTGGAGTGATTAGGCTTAATTATCACGTAGTGGAGTGATTAGGCTTAATTATCACGTAGTAGACCGTCAGTGAAGTGAAAACGTAACTTTATCAAAGTCTCTACACGCATTGAGTCTAGGGTTTCATTAGGAAGACGTTCAGGTGTTCACTACGATTTCCTTAAATCGGTTGAGAAATAACAGTTAACAGTATTAAATCGGTTGAGAAATAACAGTCAACAGTATTATGGTGGTAATTAATTATACTTACTCTGTAAATATAGTGAAAAGAACAATATGATTCGCAACTTTCAATTTGATGCATTCGTATATTTTAAAAACATTAATTTTAGTTATAGGACTATAGAATAAATACTAGATCTATTGGTACAAAAATAAAAATATTATAAGCTTCAGAAAATAGACGTTTCATATTTAGCAGACTCTTATAAACGAAATACATTACATATCAATATTTTAAACGTCCTCCGGTGGGACAACGGTAACTTTACGGACTTACAACGCCAAAATTTGGGGTTCGCATCTTCGCTATAGACACAGCAGATAGCCTGATATGGCTTTGCTCTAAAACAAACGAACCAATAAAAAAAATCATGAATTAATTTTAAAATAATTAACATTACTTGCCTGCATGTGCTGCCATCTATTGAAATACATATTCCTTAGTAATTGTGTTAAGTTGATTGAAGTCACTCAGAAAGTAACAGTTCATCCCAGAAACAAAAGTTTTTATCAGAAATTATATGTCACTAAGATTAAAAACAATAATATTTTACAAGAATTACTATTAATATTTTCGTTAAAACTTTAAACAAATCGTTTCGATTTGAATTCATCGTCCTGGTGACAGAAAATGGAGTCTAATAATAAAGATAAAAACGGTTGACAAAATACACACATTTTTCTTTACAGGAGATTCGAACGTTTCAGAATATGCCGATTGCATTTTCAGCAAAATTATAAAATAATGTTACAATCACTAAGCTACTTAGATATTCAGTAAAGTTGTATTCTGTTATCTGTTTTTCCTTCCATGTACCACTTTACTGAATATCTAGCGCCCCAGTGGCACAGCGGTATGTTTGCGGACTTACAACGCTAGAATCCGGATTTCGATACCCGTGGTGGGCAGAGCACGGATAGTCCATTGTGTAGCTTTGTGCTTAATTACAAACAATTACTGAATATCTAACAGAGGCGTCGGAACCGAGATTGCTGTACATCCCCATTTTTACTTATTTGACTTATATAGCAACTGTAAGTTATATTATTGTCTTTCAGTTGTGTATATTAACCCTGATGAAGCCGCAAAGGCGAAACGTTGGTTGAAATAAAAATATATTATTTTATATTTACCTGGAGAGTAAAGGTCGTTTTTTTTTCTAAACTTTTATCAAAATGTTATATTATTGTATTAATTTTCTGAGGGGGGGGGGCATTTGCCCAGACCCTCTATATTGAGCTGCTTTAAGCAGCTTCTTATATTTTCAATCTCTCATTGTAAAATCTGCATGTCTAGCCAAACACCCACATTTTACAACTCCTACCTACACAACTGTCTAAGTAAGTTAGTGATTGATGATACTATAACATTAGTCAATGAATATCGCTGTATCTTTATTTGTGGATTTTGCTGAAGATAGAATAAATATATTCCGAAACTTTCGAACCTTCCGTAAATACAGATCTTTTGTGTTTTGTTTTTACCTTTATTATTACACTGTCGAGGTGGTTTTACGATGAATTCAAAATTTGCTGTTCATGGTTTAATGTTCACTGCAATTGGAGAAAAAAAAAATCTGGATCGCTCAAACGAAACACGATTTCTCTGTATTAAGTTTTAATTTATGACACTTAAAGTACAAAAATAATTAATTACGTTCCAGAAACATTTTTAAAGATATATTCAATTATAACTGAAACGAGCGTACAAGTCACTGTATGCTATAATTTTTGATAAATATAGTATTGTTACGTCTGTGTTCGTTTGTTAATTTTTCGTAGAACATCTTTCCGAGAAACTTCAGCGATACAAGCCCTTTCTTAAATAAAACTAGTTTATTCTTTCTCATTTCAACTTTGCAATACACTTAATTTCTACAGTCACTTTAACTTTAAAATACGCCATAATTCACAACGATTCACGCACTTTACTTACGGCTTGACTCGATTATCCGTCTCTATCTCCCTGTCTACTATTCAATTCTTGCCGTCACTTTACTTGCCGGCCTATATACTATAAAAGCGCTAGTCTAGCAAACGCTCGAGCCTTCAGGAACGTTCGAGATACTCATTACGTGTTACCAGTGCCATGTGACTTCCGCTGTCGTAACAGGGTGAAACACGTGCACATACACAAGTATTGGTTAGGTCAAGCAAACTAGATTAACAGTTTTAGCTGTTTCAAAAGAAACATACAGATGGACAGTTATTATTCATTACACGTTGCCAACTTTTAAGCACAAATTTGCTAAATTTTATGAAATTCTCCTAATGAAAGAACGTTTAGCGTCAC
>NW_013668325.1:22500-25158 GCF_000517525.1 Limulus polyphemus
CTTTCTCAATTCAACTTTGCAATACACTTAATTTCCACAGTCACATAACTTAAACACACGCTATAATTCACAACGAACGATTCACGCACTTTACTTACTACCGCGCTTGACTCAATTGTCCGTCTCTATCTCTGCCTGTCTGCAATTCAATTCTTGCCGTCACTTTATTTGCCGGCTTATATACTATAAAAGCGCGAGTCTAGCAAACGCTCGAGCCTTCAGGAACGTTCGAGATACTCATTACGTGTTACCAGGGTCACGTGACTTCCGCTGTCGTAACAGTATTAAAATACTCTAGATTTAAGCAGCTGAATTATTTTGTACTCCAACAATTATATGATTGTATTATTAATCAACAGATGGCACTACCATACAGTTACACAAATGCATCTTTGTTCAAATTGTAGCTAGTTAAAACAAATATATATATAAGTCATGTTATTGTAACAAGTATGTCATTTTTTAGAAAAATTAACATTTATGCTGTATTAAAGGAAATTGCTAAGTTAATGGTTTTTAAATTAATTAAATATATACAAATAGACTGTTTAAATTGAAACCAACGAAGAAAATAGTTAAAATAACTACTACGTTAATGGTATTTATAAAAATATACCGCAGGTGATTTTATTTATTTTTTATGGACAGTTGTTTGTAATTACATTTCAATATTCTTTAGAGAGATTATGGTTTTCTGGTTACGTCATTTTACTGCGTTTAATTTTATTGAGTGGGAGATAAAACGAATTCACTTAAACAACCAACATAAACTGGAAATTTGTAATAACGGATATTTAAAAAAAACATATGATATTTTGTACTAAATCTAACCAATAATTTTGTGTGTCAATAACCAATACTTTTTGTGTCAATAACCAATAATTTTGTGTGTCAATAACCAATAATTTTGTGTGTCAATAACCAATAATTTTGTGTGTCAATAATCAATAATTTTGTGTGCCAATAATCAATACTTTTTGTGTCAATAACCAATACTTTTTGTGTCAATAACCAATAATTGTGTATGTCAATAACCAATAATTTTGTGTGTGTGTGTTTAAGAGCAAAGCCACACATTTTGTACCTTCACCGTTTCCGCCACGGGTATCGAATCCTAGTTTTTAAGCTCCTAAAGCTGGACCATATCATTTACTTATTGATTATCATAATGTTTAAGTTCTCTTAAGTTCCTAACAATTTGAACCATTGGAAAACTAGAATTCAATCTTCATTTGCAATTGGAGTTGTGTAACATAGGGGCGAGAGGGTTCATACCACATTGCAATTGGAGTTCTGTAACATAGGGGCGAGAGGGTTCATACCACATTGCAATTGGAGTTCTGTAACATAGGGGCGAGAGGGTTCACACCACATTGCAATTGGAGTTCTGTAACATAGGGGCGAGAGGGTTCACACCACATTGCAATTGGAGTTCTGTAACATAGGGGCGAGAGGGTTCACACCACATTGCAATTGGAGTTCTGTAACATAGGGGCGAGAGGGTTCATACCACATTGCAATTGGAGTTGTGTAACATAGGGGCGAGAGGGCTTATACCACACGGGCACAGCTTGGTCCAGCGGTTAGTATGCTGGACTATGGACCTTTGGGTCTGGTGTTCGTGTCCAATTATCGACAAAAATTGTGATTCGCAATTTGGAGCCCTGGATGCGTTATAAGGGTGACGGTCAGACAAAATTATTCCAAGAGTTTTGCGGTGGGTGTTTTTGACTAGCTGCCTTCCGACTAATCTATCACTTCAAAATTAGGGACGGTTAGCACAGATAGCCCTTGAGTAACAACAAACAAATACAATGTAACACGTTAAACACAATGTTGAAATTCGCTCACTTCCTGATCAGAAAGAATGTGTTTGTTGTAGCAGTCGTGTGTGAGATCAAAGATAACAAAGTATCCTTTATTATGAGAAGTGTTTCTCTAGCGGACAGTGTTGGAACTATTTTTTATTTTATTTTTAACGTTAAACACAATGTTGAAATTCACTCACTTCCTGATCAGAAAGAATGTGTTTATTGTAGCAGTCGTGTGCGAGATCAAAGATAACAAAGTATCCTTTATTATGAGAAGCGTTTCTCTAGCGGACAATGTTGGAACTATTTTTTTATTTTATTTTTAACGTTGAACACAATGATCGGGATAACGTGTTCTTAGTAATAGGAAATAACCAACGTTTTGAGTTAAGATTATAAATAGTAAAGATTGAGAACCATGTGAGATCAAAGATAACAAAGTATCCTTTATTATGAGAAGCGTTTCTCTAGCGGACAATGTTGGAACTATTTTTTTATTTTTAACGTTGAACACAATAATCGGGATAACGTGTTCTTAGTAATAGGAAATAACCAACGTTTTGAGTTAAGATTATAAATAGTAAAGATTGAGAACCATGTGAGATCAAAGATAACAAAGTATCCTTTATTATGAGAAGCGTTTCTCTAGCGGACAATGTTGGAACTATTTTTTTATTTTTAACGTTGAACACAATAATCGGGATAACGTGTTCTTAGTAATAGGAAATAACCAACGTTTTGAGTTAAGATTATAAATAGTAAAGACTGAGAACCATGTGAGAAAAAGAATCGCTTTTAGATACACATGGTGGTTACAATAGAAGATTTATATGGTGGTTACAAAGTA
>NW_013668325.1:25763-27674 GCF_000517525.1 Limulus polyphemus
CAAAGTAGTTATATCGAGAAAGAATAAACTAGTTTTATTTAAGAAAGGACTTGTATCGCTGAAGCTACTCGGAAAGAATTTATACCGGAAATTAACAAACGAACAGATACGTAACAATTACTTACTAATTACAATAATAATTCATTTAATACCTTGCCAAGTCTTACCGAGATAAGATTTTTGTGCGCTGTTAGAACTCTGTTCGTTGTAAGAAATATATATTAAAAAATACACTATTTAGAACGATCTTTGAGGTTTTGTGACGTCAGAGTTTGGTTCCTAGGCAACGGGTACTGGCAATCTACATGCAAAAAAAAACAACATCTGCGTGGTGTTTTTTTAACATTTCTCGCACGTCACCCAGATAAATTCTTTTGACTAACACGTTCCAATACAATCTGAAACCATAACATGCCATCTTTTTTATGACGTTAAACAGAATCAACAATTATTATTTAACTTAACATAGAATTTCTAAAATATTCAGATCTGACATGCTGTTCAAGGTTGGTTTTTAAAGTATTACACCATCGGTTAAAACTGTGTAATTTTGGTATTTCTAATGTCACCTTCGCCAGATAACGCCACCTACCAAATGTTCGTTCTATTTTTACTGTACTTTCATTGGAGAAGCATACGTAACTCTGCCAACCATTCACTCGTCTTAACATTCTACGAACACGTGGTTTTATTTTTCTAAAGAAAGTTGTAATTACCATCTGAGTCTTCCTGTATAATTTTACTTATTTTTTTTTCCAACATACCGTAGAAATCAAATAAAGATTGAAACTCCTTTTAAGTTCAGGCTTTCGCGGGCTTTATTTGTAAATATGATATAAAAAAAAATGATGATATAACTGAAAATTATCTAAATAATTCAGAACCTTCCAGAATATAAAGATCCAGAACATTTCTTGAGAGCAAAAAAAACATTCATTTTGTACACGTCAAAGTGTATGTCATAAACGCTAATAATAAGATGCCAGGCCTAATAGATTAGTCAAGCGAACTTTTGGTAAATGCAATATGCAACGAAAGGGGGCGTGACACGAAATATTAAAGGTTATGCTATAAGCAGAATCACTGGCGTGATAAGGATGTGACTTTATATGTTGTTGTTCTTTAAAATAACTGGTTCATTTATTTTTACCATTTCTAAAACTAATTCACAACGGTTTTACCAAACATCGTAAGAGGAAAATACTTTATTATCAGACAGCTAAGTACAAATAGAAAGTACAAAATGTTAATAAAAGAATCAAACGGTAATGATGAAATCTTAATAATACTGTTGCGTCAGCGAGGTCACGTGACTAGTATCACGCCACTCGTTCTCTCGAACCTTCGTGAATTGTCGAGAGATTACTAGATATAGTGTTAGTCTTGTATATATATATATAAGATGGTCACAACGTGACGGGATAATGTGTGTAGGTAATGAGTAATTGAACTGCAGTCAGCGAGAGACGTATTGTTGAAGTCGAGCTCGTGACACGTGAATTATAGTTTGTTAAAGCGCGACTGTTGAAGTTGAGTGTATCGTAAAGGTGTATTCGGAAAGAATAAACCAGTTTTATTTATGTAAGGACTTGTGTCGCTAAAGTTTCGTCGGAACTAATTTACGGAAAATCAATTAACAAACGGAGACGTAATAATACATATTATTATTCATTGTACATCTTGTGAAAAAATTTGTGAATAAAGTTAGATAAGAAAAAAAAAGACCTTAACTTTCCAGATAATAATAATAATAATAAAAGTATTTCAGCCAACATTTCGCCTTTGTTGTGTTTTATCAGACAGACGGTAGGACTGTTTATGTAGGGTTTGTTTGTTTGTTTTGAATTTCGCGCAAAGCTACACGAGGGCTATCTGCGCTAGCCGTCCCTAATTTAGCAGTGTAAGACTAGA
>NW_013668325.1:28404-30332 GCF_000517525.1 Limulus polyphemus
AGTCAACTATTCGAGTTTTGGGTCTTATTTTAAGTTTATTACACTTTATATGTGATCCTTTGTGCTAACTCTTTTATCAAGATAACATAATGTTTGAATTTCTTGTTCTTCTGCTCTTTTTTATTACGTGATAACTCAAAAACCAAAACAATGGTGTCAACCAATTTCACTGAGGTGACATAGTTTCAAACGGAGTGTCCACTTTTATAAGTATTATTAATAACAGTTGGTAATAAAAAAAATCATAATTGTAGTGTAAACGATGTTATCATTTACCCCTTAAAGTTAGCTTTCTTACAGACATTTGGTGTTCCTTTGAAAAGCTTGAGTACAGAGTGAAACAGGAATTACCAGCCAATAATAGATAAACAATAAATATTACGCTTAGAACCTCATTGTATTTAGAAGACGAATGGCGGAAGACGATCGAAACGTCGTCCTCTACACTTGTGTCTCTACAACAGGCAGTTGTCGTCCGTTCTACAAAGTTTCATCATGAATACTCTGCCTGAACAATCTATCAAAGAATATGTTCATGTTTCTTTTACATGAGGATAGTGTAAAATGAACTCAGTAATTCAGTGTGAAAGGTATATATATGTGTGTGTTCTTCATTATACAAACATCAGTTTATTGTTATTACCAAATCCTTAACGAAAAAATAAAATGATAGCTGATCACGAGCCTTCTTTACAGAATGCGTTTGATCTGATGATATTTCAACAATATGAATGTCCAAGTTGCCATAGTTACACATTTCTGCCTTAACAGTTCAGGAGAAGACACAGTCGAGACATCGCTCATTGTTAGCTGTTATTAAAATCTGAAGAAGTTGAAAGTCTATAGTCCGAATTATTGTAATTATATTTATTTCTACTCACTGTCTTTCCTTCACTATTCCTCGAATTTCACCATTTAGCGGCGTTTAAATCAAAAACCTACAACTGAAGCCCAGTCCTTTAAGTAAGCCGTGTCTTCTGTTGTTTATTTGTGTTAACACAAAGCCACCACGGGGAATCGGACCCCGGACTTTAGCGCTGTGAGTCCGTAAACTTACCGTTTATACCCACTGAGCGTGACAACCCCGTCTGTCCAGTATCAGTTTAATCCGTGGCTCACAGATGCACAGACAGTCAACATCAGCATCCTGTCTGTCTCTTGTCTCTACAAGTATCAAAACTCTTTCTGGAACATTCTGGAGAAATTCATGGAACTTAACATTTACCTCCTTATTTACAGGTATTGGTTTTATTTTTTGTTGTTTTGTTTCAAGCTATCGACGACCGTTGTGACTTCAGAAAACTTTTCGTGTTTTTATTATTATTGTTGCGTACCTGCTCGTTTGTTAATTTCTTTCAGCGATACGAGTCCTTTCTTAAATAAAACTAGTTTATTCTTTCTCGATACAACTTTGTAATACACAGAATTTTCCACAGTCACTTTAAACTTAACAACCTTTATAACACACGTTATAAATCACAGTGGTTCACACACTTTACTTACGGTGCCTACTGTTCGCTTGACTCAATCATCTCTATCTTCAATCTATCTGCCCCTCTCGCTGGCTTTCTTTGCCAGGCTTATATACTAGAAAAATAAGGGCGTCTCGAACAAACTAGAGTTGCCAGGAAAATTCATTATCCTTCCAGAAACTCAAGCGCGCATGCTCCCAGCGTCGCGTGACTTCCGCTGTCGTAACACTGCCCCGAAGAAGAAACTCAACCCGGTTTTGAGAAGAGAAACAGTGAAGCCGTTATTGAAGTTACTACTGTGACTGTTACCGATAATGGAACATTTCCTGATGGAGCAGATGAACCCCACGTGAAGCAGAAGCCAATGAGACAGAGACCAGTACGGAAAAAGATACGTCCTGTAAAATTAAGAGACTTTGTTGTATTTTAATCTTGTATTTGTAAATTCTGTACATT
>NW_013668325.1:30490-34998 GCF_000517525.1 Limulus polyphemus
AATGTACAGAATTTACAAATACAAGATTAAAATACAACAAAGTCTCTTAATTTTACAGGACGTATCTTTTTCCGTACTGGTCTCTGTCTCATTGGCTTCTGCTTCACGTGGGGTTCATCTGCTCCATCAGGAAATGTTCCATTATCGGTAACAGTCACAGTAGTAACTTCAATAACGGCTTCACTGTTTCTCTTCTCAAAACCGGGTTGAGTTTCTTCTTCGACATAGTGTTACGACAGCGGAAGTCACGCGACGCTGGGAGCATGCGCGCTGGAGTTTCTGGAAGGATCATGAATTTTCCAGAAACTCCAGTGCTCAAGCTCTCAGCGTCGCGTGACTTCCGCTGTCGTAACATTATGATTTTTAAATTAACATTCTTAAATGTCACATCACGATCAACAAGTAAAACATTTCTTTGAGTTCAATATTATTTAAACATAAGATAAATAGACAATTTTTCATTCCTACTGCATTTTTTTTTTAAATAATCAAATTATGCGTTATTCCAGTCCATAAACAGTTTCAGGTTTTACATATACCCATAGACAACAAAACCGCGTAGAAACTGTAGCTTTGAATGTGATTGAACGAGCGAGCCAATCATCTGTCTTTTGTTGTAATGAATAAAACATTAACATAGAGGTATTGATAGTTAGGGACCGTTGGAATATTGTTATAATTAAGTAGTAAACAATAATGGTAAAAAAAAAAACATGTTTGAATGATATTATGACGAATATCCTGTAAATAAGGAATAATTAGCATGAGTGCGGGAAACACAATACTGTGAACAAGATAGAAGACTAAAATTGAAGTTAAATTCTGGCCGCAAATGAATACCGTGGCCGATTTTATTCTCAACTAGGAAACCAGTACCCAGAAATGAAATAGATAAATAGAATGAGGCTTTCATGCAGCAAATATAAAAATAGTTGATTAGAATGTACGTTAAATCAGAAAAAATTTCCAACAGTTCACGTGTACAGGAGAGAACCGGTAGAGACACCTACAATAATGTAAAGTGTGTTTTTAGTTTAGGGTTTATCATATAACAGACTAACGGATTGCGTTAAAGGACTTAAAATGTCAGTAAAACAATCACACAAATCTTTGACCACCACCGGACACGGATGTGCCCCAACCACCTCTCACAGCGAGAGTATGTTTTAGTAATGTTGATTTTAGATATTAAGTAGTGTCGTTGTTAAATATTAAATAAAGTTGTATCGTTGTTCAATATTAAGAAAAGTAGTGTCGTTGTTAAATATTAAGTAAAGAAGTGTCGTTGATAAATATTAAGTAAAGTAGCGTCGTTGTGAAATATTAAATAAAGTTGTATCGTTGTTAAATATTAATCAAAGAAGTATCGTTGTTAAACATTAAATAAAGCAGCGTCGTTGTTAAATATTAAGTAAAGAAATATATTAAGTAATATAGTAACATCGTTGTTATAAGTTAAGTAATAGATTTTAATTATTCCACTTATAATCTAACAATTAAGTAAAAATAGTTATATCTGGAATCTCATTCAATAAACACATAGCAGGTAGATATTCACCACCGTGTAAATCATATAAAATATACTTTATATCCACTATTACCGTGTAAATCACATAAAATATACTTTATATCCACTATTACCGTGTAAATCATATAAAATATACTTTATATCCACTATTACCGTGTAAATCACATAAAATATACTTTATATCCACTATTACCGTGTAAATCACATAAAATATACTTTATATCCACTATTACCGTATAAATCACATAAAATATACTTTATATCCACTATTACCGTATAAATCACATAAAATATACTTTATATCCACTATTACCGTGTAAATCATATAAAATATACTTTATATCCACTATTACAGTGTAAATCATATAAAATATACTTTATATCCACTATTACCGTGTAAATCACATAAAATATACTTTTATATCCACTATTACCGTGTAAATCATATAAAATATACTTTATATCCACTATTACCGTGTAAATCACATAAATATACTTTATATTCACTATTACCGTGTAAATCATATAAATATACTTTATATCCACTATTACCGTATAAATCATATAAAATATACTTTATATCCACTATTACAGATACATTTACAAGGGTATAAGTTTCGATACTTTCAAAGTCCTCTTTGTGTGTCTGTCTCTATTTCAGAAACAAATGCCCCTAGTGGTTCAGCTGTAAGTCTAAAAGCCTATACAGCTAAAATTATAGTTTAGATACCTGCACAGCACAGATAGCGCATTGTGTAGCTTTGAGCTTAGCAACAAAAAAACAACGTTGAACTGAAGAGGACACTTGAAAGCGTCCTAACTTGTATCCTTACAAACCTGTGGTTGTTCCGAAATAGTGGATCTAAGCTCTATATTATACGAACACACATTTTTTTTTTTTTTTTATCTTCACTAACACTGTAATTTCCTCTAGTTTTAATTCAGTTTTGAAATAACCAATAATTAAGTATTCTATTTTTATTTTATTTTTGTAAAAAGTTTATCTGGAACTAATCTGTTATTTCGGATTGATAACCACTACTGATAAAACAAAATGGCTTCCTTTATTTCTGAGGTAGCGCCTGACGTCCGTTGACCGACGAATCTCTGATCTACTACTCTACTATGATTAAAAATACCGTTTCCTTCACCACTGCACCTGCAATATCTCAGAACCACTAGATTGGGCCTGGGTCTATGCCAAGTGGATAAACTATCATAAATACTAGTTTAAAAACAAAACAAAAAAAAAACAGATGGCGTCTGCAGGACGAATAGAACAGACCTACCGGCTTTTTTATAGATCCCTTTATCGATATATATATTTTGATGTTCTTGTTTTTTAATTGTTGAATGAAAAATGGTTCCTAAAAATGAAAGGTTAAATGTGACAATTATTCTAACACTAATGGAGAGTACCAAATGACGAATTATTCCCTTAGAAAAGTAACTTTACACTCTTTCCAGGAGTGTTTTTTAACATCATATGAAGTTTTTTTTTTACAGCTCATTTATCAGACTGGATTACTTTTTAAGGGATTTGACCCTCTTTATAACACCAGAGATTAATCGGGTTCAAAAAATAGAACAAAGCGTCAGTGAGCCTTTTCACGCTTTGAAATCTTGTCATGCCAAGCGTCTTATTTCTGGAACACGATCCGAGCACGTGCTCTTCCGAAGGGTTAAAAATAGTTATGTTTGTCTTGTGTCTATCACGAAAGATAGAACACCTAATAGTGTAACAGGGTTTTTATTTTCAAAGGCTCATTACACGCCGGATATTGTCGCAGTCTGAGAGTTTCGTTTAAAGAAACATTTATTAAAAAAATTTTTATCACGGTAATTTTTGTCACATGTCAAATTGCGAATTTATTTTTTGTGACGGTGATTCATCTGCTTCGTACACGAAAATACTGAGTTAGCTATTCATAACGTACTATATCTTTAACAGTTGTATTGCCTGTTCGTATATGTCGTTTACTACACAGGTGGCGTCTATATATTTTATCATAGTGAGTCGTTTTATGCTTGTTACAACACGTAGTGTAGAGAATTAACTAAAATTAATAATTGTCTATGTAACATATTGTTACGTCCCCGTTCGTTAGTTAATTTTCCGTAAATTCGTTCCGACGAAACTTTAGCGACACAAGTCCTTTCTTAAATAAAACTGGTTTATTCTTTCGTAATATAACTTTGCGATACACTTAATTTCAACAGTCGCGCTATAACAAACGCTATAATTCTCAACGTACGTCTCACGTGCTCGACTCAACAATACTCAGTTCAATTACACATATTGTTCCGTCACGTTGTGACCGTCTTATATATACTAGACTAACACATATCTAGTAAACGCTAGAGCATTCATGAAGGAACAGGATATTTCTAGAAATCAATGACGTGTTAACAGCGTCATGTGACCTGCGTTGTCGTAACAATATGTAGAGGATCCCAGGGGTAATAAGTGTAATTAATGGTAATCTTGGTGGTATTTTTTTTAGGATATTTTAGTGTGATTCGTTTGTTGTAAAGGAAACTGTAACCATCAAAGTGATGGATACACACAACTACAAAAATATGATTAAACCCCCCAATAGGTGTTTGGGTTTCTGTATCTGTAATATTAGGGTTAAGTGGAATATACTTGTATCTGTAATATTAGGGTTTAATGGACTATCTGTATGTGTAATGTTAGGGTTAAATGGAATATACTTGTATCTGTAATATTAGGGTTAAATGGACTATCTGTATCTGTAATGTTAGGGTTAAGTGGAATATACTTGTATCTGTAATATTAGGGTTTAATGGACTATCTGTATCTGTAATATTAGGGTTAAGTGGACTATCTGTATCTGTAATGTTAGGGGTTAAGTAAAATACCTGTATCTGTAATATTAGGGTTAAGTAAAATACCTGTATCTGTAATATTAGGGTTAAGTAAAATACCTGTATCTGTAATATTAGGGTTAAGTGGAAT
>NW_013668325.1:35653-46149 GCF_000517525.1 Limulus polyphemus
GTAATATTAGGGTTAAATGGACTATCTGTATCTGTAATGTTAGGGTTAAATGGAATATACTTGTATCTGTAATATTAGGGTTAAATGGACTATCTGTATCTGTAATGTTAGGGTTAAGTGGAATATACTTGTATCTGTAATATTAGGGTTAAATGGACTATCTGTATCTGTAATGTTAGGGTTAAGTGAAATATCTGTATCTGTAATGTTAGGGTTAAGTAAAATACCTGTATCTGTAATATTAGGGTTAAGTGGAATATACTTGTATCTATAATATTAGGGTTAAGTGGACTATCTGTATCTGTAATGTTAAGGCTAAGTGGGATAGAATAATCGTATTATGTATACTGATGTTACTTTTTGGTGAATGACCTAAATGAATGCTTCACCATCGTATTCTGGTGGGCAAGGTTGTACGAGGTGGGACAGCGGTAAGTCTACGGACTTTCAAAGCTAAAATCCGGAGCTCGATCGTCCACGATGGATACAGCAGATAGTTCAAGGTGACTTTGTTCCAAAACAAACAAGGCTACATCAGCTTAGTCTTTTGTTGTACCAGAACGTTTATGTAACGTTCACAGCTTCCGGTCCTACCACCAGATCATGGAATGGGAATGTAACAGTCAATCCATGACTGGGGCTGGGCACTCAGTTCCACCCACATGTTAGATCTCGTACTGCTTCTGAATCCAAGAAAAGTGGATTACCATGCTTAACAGATTTGGTCAGTATCAGATCAGTGGTTGTGATAATTGCCTGTCTGTTGATCTTGTCCATTATGAAGTTAAATTGAATGACTGAGTACTTTTACTTTGAGTTACGGAACTATTAGGGTAATTTTACTTTGAGTTACGGAACTATTAGGGTAATTTTACTTTGAGTTACGGAACTATTAAAGTACTTTTACTTTGAGTTACGGAACTATTAGGGTAATTTTACTTTGAGTTACGGAACTATTAAAGTACTTTTGCTTTGAGTTACGGAACTGTTTGATTACTTTTACTTTGAGTTACGGAACTATTAGGGTACTTTTACTTTGAGTTACGGAACTATTAAAGTACTTTTACTTTGAGTTACGGAACTATTAAAGTACTTTTACTTTGAGTTATGGAACTATTTGATTACTTTGAGTTATGGAACTATTAAAGTAATTTAAATATCCAATTTGTGCTACCAGTGTTCTACTGCGTAGATCAAATTACATACTGATTTTCTGGGTGTTCCCATGCTCCAATTCTGTCAAATTTTGGAAAGGAAACAGTTCCAAAAGTTTCTATTGCAGCTTTGCTCTAGTCAGCCAATATTACACCTTGACAATAGCCCGGATGTTGTACATTCGCGTAAATAACTAAAACATTTCGAGATCTGAGAAAAAAAAAAATTATTGACAACCAGAAAACACAGAAATTTCTTTTTTTTTCATAAATATGCTGACAAGAAATGATATTATAAAAACGAAAACGTTATAGCATTAAACAAAACTTTAGTCCGTGAACAATTCGTGGTATGATTTTTCCCCAATGTCTAAATTTTTCCTAACTGTTTTAGAAACAGGTCGTCGAGTTGTCAGATGGGCTGCTTCTGCTGGATAAAACGAGAGCAACGACCGACCCTGATAAACCTAATTTTTAATGTTATAAAGAAGCTTGTAGAAACAGGCGACACATAACAGTAACTACGCATGCTCAATACGTGATAGATTAGTCTTAACGTTGGGGGGAAACGTCTCGCAGTGTTGATGAGGGGGAACCAGCTTGGTTTTCCTAAAAGAAAAATAAAACAAACAAATCGTCCTCAGTGGAGCCTTATAACTTATTGACATAGGGTTATATATCCGTATAATATACATATATTACCACTGAACAAAATGTACGTAAAGTTTTCTAGCTCGAGGCCAGTCTCTCTCTCTACACGTTGTTTTATTTTACTTCGAAGCTATCTTTAAACCAGTTGATCTTGGTGCCTAACGCATCGTTACAGGACGTTATCCTGGACCGCTCTCGATCAAAACACGTTTAGTTTTGACTAGTTCATACAACACGCAGTAGAGGTCGTTATACCTAGAAGTTCATGAGGTACATCCTGTCACGCAGCAAAACTGACTCCCAACTTCTGGTTCAGAACGAGATTATACACGACTGTCTTAATATCTGTTTGTTTGTTTTTTTAATTTCGCGCAAAGCTACTCGAGGGCTATCTGCGCTAGCCGTCCCTAATTTAGCAGTGTAAGACTAGAGGGACGGCAGCTAGTCATCACCACCCACCGCCAACTCTTGGGCTACTCTTTTACCAACGAATAGTGGGATTGACCGTTACATTATAACGCCCCCACGGCTGAAAGGGCGAGCATGTTTGGTGTGACGGGGATTCGAACCCGCGACCCTCAGATTGCGAGTCGAGTGCCCCCACGTCGGGCCACTCTTAATATCTTCAACCAGGCGAAGAAATAAAGACTTACCTAATATCAGATAGTTACGTGTAAGCTTATTTATTTCATTAAATCAAAACTTACTAGCCTTTCCCCTTTCGTCAGGAACTGGGGGTTAACAATAAGAACTATTATATTATTACTTTATTCCGGTTCTTTATTTTATTGTTAGGTTGCCAAGGTACAATGACATCAGAAGGCACGAGTGTATGTGTGTGTGTTTAATTCTTTATTGTTGATCGTGCCGAGAGGTAATGGTACAATTCGTGTTTCGTAGAGGTCGCTGGGTGCGAAGTGTAGACGAGTTTGTTTTCTTTCATTTCGGGCAAAGTTATTCGAAAGCTATCTGAGTTATATTCCCTAACTTGGAATTTATAGACTAGATGAAAGACAACTGGTTAGCGCCATGTATGGCCAACTCTTGGATGGGATCGAAACACCGCATCAAACATTATTGCCCTTTTACCCGTGGGAACGTTATAATGAGACGGTATTAGGTGCTACCCTCTGGACAGAAGTTCAATATTATAAACAGCAGCATATCGTTTTAGTATATTTACAACAAACAAAATAAACAACAAAAGTTTATTAGGTAGTGGTTAGTTTGTTACATCAGTTTGTTAGGTAGTGGTTAGTTTGTTACATCAGTTTGTTAGGTAGTGGTTAGTTTATTACATCAGTTTATTAGGTAGTGGTTAGTTTGTTACATCAGTTTATTAGGTAGTGGTTAGTTTGTTACATCAGTTTATTAGGTAGTGGTTAGTTTATTACATCAGTTTATTAGGTAGTGGTTAGTTTGTTACATCAGTTTATTAGGTAGTGGTTAGTTTGTTACATCAGTTTGTTTATTAGGTATTCGTTAGTTTGTTACATCAGTTTGTTTATTAGGTAGTGGTTAGTTTATTACATCAGTTTGTTTATTGGGTAGTGGTTAGTTTATTACATCAGTTTGTTTATTGGGTAGTGGTTAGTTTATTACATCAGTTTGTTTATTAGGTAGTGGTTAGTTTGTTACATCAGTTTGTTTATTAGGTAGTGGTTAGTTTGTTACATCAGTTTGTTTATTAGGTATTCGTTAGTTTGTTACATCAGTTTGTTTATTAGGTAGTGGTTAGTTCGTTACATCAGTTTATTAGGTAGTGGTTAGTTTTGTTACATCAGTTTGTTTATTAGGTATTCGTTAGTTTACTACATCATCCTCCTTCCTTATAGCTAGGCGAACTTCAACTTTATAACTATAGTTCTGGTATGCATGTATGTTTAGAGTTCGTAATGTGGTGTTGTCAAGTTGAAGGTCATCATGGCCGCCAGACTTTGCCGTCTATTTTTACTTCGATCTGGACAATCAAAACAACTAGTGATTTCAGCACCTTATTCCAACCTGATTGTAAAGGTACAAAAAACTATCTCTCCTGAACACTGATACTATTCTGAGAAACCTGGACGGAGGCGCGTGTTAAGACTAGATCCACGTGAAATCTCTTCAGATTCCCTGGTACGTCTTGATTCGCTTATTAAAATCTATTTTCTGTACCTTACAGACACATTATTCATTTGTACTCACTTTATTCCAAATTCATGTTTTTACCGATTCTGACATTGTTTCTTTTCTGTTTTACTGCAACCCTCATTTTTCACTTCATTTACGTATCTCACAACCCACCTTTGATTACATATAAGTTCTATGGATTAAACATGTTTTTATTTGTTAGTGAATCGCAGAAAGTGAGTAATTAAATTACTTGGCCTGGTTTAGTGTTAGCAGATTCGGGCATCTTAAGATATGGTTAACGTGTATATTGTGTAGAGAGTTTAGTGTTAGCAGATTCGGGCATCTTAAGATATGGTTAACGTGTATATTGTGTAGAGAGTTAAGTGTTAGCAGATTCAGATACCTTAAGATATGGTTAACGTGTATATTGTGTAGAGAGTTAAGTGTTAGCAGATTCGGGCATCTTAAGATATGGTTAACGTGTATATTGTGTAGAGAGTTAAGTGTTATCAGATTCAGATACCTTAAGATATGGTTAACGTGTACATTGTGTACATTTGATCACTTCCAAAAGGTGATTTGATGTAAACATTGGATTACTTCCATAAGGTGATATGATGTAAACATTGGATCACTTCTATAAGGTGATTTGATGTAAACATTGGATCACTTCTATAAGGTGGTTTGATGTAAACATTGGATCACTTCTATAAGATGATTTGATGTAAACATTGGATCACTTCTATAAGATGATTTGATGTAAACATTGGATCACTTCTATAAGGTGAATCTTTAAGAAAGTTTTAATGTAAACATTGGATCACTTCCATAAGGTGGTTTGATGTAAACATTGGATCACTTTCATAAGGTGATTTGATGTAAACATTGGATTACTTCCATAAAGTGGTTTAATGTAAACATTGGATTACTTCCATAAGGTGGTTTGATGTAAACATTGGATTACTTCCATAAGATGGTTTGATGTAAACATTGGATTACTTCCATAAGGTGGTTTAATGTAAACATTGGATCACTTCCATAAGGTGATTTGATGTAAACATTGGATTACTTCCATAAGGTGGTTTAATGTAAACATTGGATTACTTCCATAAGGTGGTTTGATGTAAACATTGGATCACTTCTATAAGGTGAATCTTTAAGAAAGTTTTAATGTAATCATTGGATCACTTCCATAAAGTGGTTTAATGTAAACATTGGATTACTTCCATAAGGTGGTTTGATGTAAACATTGGATTACTTCCATAAGATGGTTTGATGTAAACATTGGATTACTTCCATAAGGTGGTTTAATGTAAACATTGGATCACTTCCATAAGGTGATTTGATGTAAACATTGGATTACTTCCATAAGGTGGTTTAATGTAAACATTGGATTACTTCCATAAGGTGGTTTGATGTAAACATGAGATCACTTCTATAAGGTGGTTTGATGTAAACATTGGATCACTTCTATAAGGTGAATCTTTAAGAAAGTTTTAATGTAATCATTGGATTACTTCCATAAGATGGTTGGATGTAAACATTGGACTACTTCCATAAGGTGGTTTGATGTAAACATGAGATCACTTCTGTAAGGTGGTTTGATGTAAACATTGGATCACTTCCATAAGGTGAATCTTTAAGAAAGTTTTAATGTAATCATTGGATTACTTCCATAAGGTGGTTTGATGTAAAAATAATCTGATTTCCGAAGCATAATTCTTTAAGAAGAATAAAAAGTAGTAAAAATCCGTTGGATTTTAGCATTATGTTTTTTCTTGTTTATTCAGGCATACTTACGTGTCTGTGTGTGTAATTTTGTTTATTTATATGTGAACTTAAAACGAATCTCAATTAGTCGTGTTAATGGTCTGTAATCAAAGGTTTGTCCACAACAGATTATTAGTTCAACACGACACTGTGATTGGTTTACCGCGTCTGTCCAAAGTTACCGCAAACATTTTTATCTTGACGTCAATAAAGGTCAAGGCTACATATGCACCCAGAAGCGATCATAAAAAAAAGGGAGCACGTGCTCATGTTTCAAGTGAAAATCTTTCCCCTTTTTCAGTGAATGTTAGCTATCTCAAGTGTTCTACCTACTGCGTCGTCATCTTTTAGCAGGGCAAGACGTGGGTTAGTGATTAGGGTGTCGGAATGTGGATCCAAAGATCCATGGTTAGCATCCCGTTGTCTCAAAATCCCGCTTCGCACTTTGGGGGCTGTGAGTTTATTATAAGATTGACGCTCAAAACCTAAATTTTTTATTAGAGTAGCCGAAGAGTTGGCGGTGGGTGTTGTTGATTAGCTACCTTCCCTCTAGTAATTCATCCGCTAGCTAACTAAAGTTATAAGTGTGACAGTATGTTTAATAGGCCTATTGAAACTTTATATGTGATGTTCGTATCTTAAAATCTACTTATCCTGGGGGGGGGGTACAAATCCCCTAGAAGCACCCCGAGAATCATCAGTTTTATTCAGAAAGATCTGGACGAATTTCATCTCGGGATTTCGAACCCTGGATCCTTAAATCTGCAGCTCAATACGAGGATTCACTGAAAGAATCCAGAGTGAAATAGAAAAACTCCAGCATTTATTTCAAACAGAAAGAAAAATATGTGAAATTCAACTTTTATTCTTTAAAAATGAATTTAAGAAACCTTAAATAAAAGGATTTGTTTCTTTATCTTATAATCATCAGAACATGATTTTGGAGCAAGGATTAAGTAATTTCTGTTTGAATGTGACGTGACATGTAAAGTTTATTTACTAAAGATAGAAATGCAAATAATAATAAAGTCAGAATTTAAGAAATTAACCCTAATATTGAGTTTAAAATATGTTTCTACAGCGTTTTGTACTTACCTCCCACAGAAACGTCAAACCAGCGCGTGACTATATATCTACGTGTTCTGTAGAAGTATCCAACAAAGTCTAGCCTTGACCCGTTCCGTTCACACTTACATTTATTTTTAAGTTGTTCTACGACCTTGGTCAACTCATTTGGGACGACAAACGATGAATTTTGCCCTCTAACGCGTGTACTCTTCGAGTCAAGATCAAGTACATCAAACTCAGCGGTTTTGAGGGCTTTCTATTGGTCGTGTAAAAATAAAAATTCAGTATTTTTGCATGATTTCAGCAATATGTGTATGTGTGCTTTTTTTCGTTATTTTTGTTGGAGGTTTATCAGCTATAGGTTATTTGCTAAGTACATATTCTGTATTTATGCGATCGTTTCTTGGAGATTCATTCGGTGGTAAGCTTTAGTGCCTTAATTTAGAGTTCGGGTTTCGATCCCCGCACAGCTCACTGCGATAATTAACTTCTTTTTTTTTAGGCTATCTCGAATCATTCAATCTTGTCTGTATATATTTGTTGCTTCTAGACAGAAGATAGATAATTAGAAGCTAGGATTGGCCTGCGGTTCTTCTCCCCCAGTGCAATAACTTTAGCGTTTCTAGGTCTTTAGACACACGATGCTCTCAACTTACATGTTTTCGTGTTTGGTAAAACATATCTGTACTAATTAAAGTGAATCAAAAAATAACTTCAACCTCAACGACATTTTTTTTGCACGTGAGTTAAACGGTCAGTTTCAGACGCTCATAGTATTCCGGTATAGACGTCCCCAATTTTGACCAGCTAGCCACAACAAGACTTTGTCCTGTTGTTTGACACGAATTATGCAATTGACTTTCACTTTTATAACGCAACAGAGTTTAAAGCTAACATGTATTGTATACAAGACAGAATGGAAAATGGTCGCCCCCACCCCCGTTTAGGCGGACATTGAGATTTTCTGTTTCAGAAACAATCTACGTGAGAGAGAAAGAAAAGTTTCGTGCAGTGAAAGAAAACATTACACTGACATAATGCAACATAGATATAAGAGAAAATCTCAAACGTAAGCGTACAAAATAATGATTGGAATAACGATAAGTTACTGAAGAACAAAAATCAAAAAGCTCTCATTAACCCCCTTGATTATTAAATTGTCTCCACCTTCGGTATTTGATTATTTGTTGTCTGCTAGCTTTTCCAACAACTGGGAGATAATCATACAGGTGGCTATGTATGTTATACTAAAACAATTTTGAATGTGCAAATCAGCGAGTCATGTGACAATCACAGTCGATATAAAGTCACGGTGGAAGGGAATGTATCAAAACTACATTCTAACGTTGTTTGGGAAGGGTAGGTAACAACTCTTTACGACGCAAAATATTTGTACATTTGGGTCACAAAGATGTGTTCAGATTGGGTACTTAGAATTTTCAAAGCGGGGATATCTCTTGTATAGGAATATGGATCATATTGAGAAACAAGGACCATCCAAAATAAGACCAGCAATAAGTCCTACCCCAGCCGTGGTAAACAGAGTGGAAGAGGGTGTGCTTTGTACATGGCATCCTTACTACGGAAAGTACGTTGCAATGCTATTGTTAAGATGTACGGTCATCAGATAGAGCACGACCGGACGTGGCGACATGGTCCGTAACGATGTGGCGAGGGCTGGACGTGGCGACATGGTCCGTAACAATGTGGCGAGTCTCTAAGATCGTTTCAATGTAATGTACTTAACCTTTTTTATACGCAACGTATCTTTCTCAGCCAGGTCACTTTCAATGTCAATTGCATCATTATACAAAACCAAATTTAGACTATGAATATGACAGAACTGCAGAGAAAAAAAATTGAATTATCGTGCAGTTCCAACAACGACCAAGATATCAGTGTCAAAGAAACTTAGGTCATCGAGAAACATGAATCAAGTTTTAATTCTAATTCGTCAGCAATTCAAATTATTCTAAACATAAAGAATGCTACATATGGTGACAGAAATATGAGATCACCCCAAGTCCTGTTTAGAAATATGCTTAGCAGCTTTAAAAAACTTTTAACAACTGTTTGATTTGATAGAGTGTCATCCAAAACGAGAGATTTAACTTCTAGTACCCCCCCCCCCCCCAGTGGGTCACAGATACGTTTGCAGATATACAATGCTAAAATTCGGGTCCGATACCTGTGATAGAAAAGCGCAGGTGTAGCTTTGCGTTAAACAAACAAACATATAGTATTAAAGTCAGAATGATATATGAAAAAGGATATACATAAAGGTAAAAAAAACGCTAAAGCTGGCGAATTCTATATAAAACATATAACTTCAGGTGTCTTAGCTTTAAAGACATTAGCATTTCTCTTAACTTTCTGTATAAAACTCAGCTTCTAGACCAAAGTTGGGAGGAATAAACTAGTGCTCGGCCTGGCCTAGTGGCTATCGTGTCAAACTGTGAATCCGAGAGTACATGGCTCGCGTCCCGTTGCCGCGTAAACAAATCGCATGAAGGTCGAATTCGATTTGCGTGATGTAGACCTTCCCTTTATTTTATGAGTTCAAACTAAGGGACGTCTAGCGTAGATACTCTTTGTGCAACTATCCGAAACAAATAAAGAAACTCTTCTAACGTTCGAACACAGTAGTTGTCATGACGTGGGTTAAAAATACTGGCTTACATAAATAAGTAATAATGCTTTTCATAAATGTTCTCAGACGACGAGAAAAAAAAAAAATCGGGCACGTGAAAGATTTAAGTACATGGCGCCAAAACGGATTCAACCTCTAATTGTATCAAACAGCAACAAAATAATTGGCATTAAGCCTAATTTCTTCAGTTGACCTTGAAATAAGATGTCGCACTCTCGGTGACATTTTATATTAACATAAAAAAAAAAAAGGCATTTATCTAACAGCGCCCTCGAGCGGATGAATTTCATGGTCATGATTTGGCGAATATTGAAAAATGAAACAATTGTTTTAGGAATAACACACCGTTGAAATTCTTTTCTAAACTTACAATTAATTACTTTATGATAATTGTGTAAACAAATTCTAGAATGAGTTAATTTTTAAAATAAATTAATCTTCATTTTCCACTACCAATGTAACGTGGTCTTACTGTTTCATTTAACCCTTACTTCCTGTAGATGAAACTTCATGACATAAGTTTTTGATAATGTTAGATTTAACTTGCTTGTTACAAACACAGTCATAAGTACATAAGCTGGTTGTGTGTACATTGTTTTTGTTGTCACGTGCCTTTTTTGTTTATTCTGTATTAATCTCGCCTTAAGCGAAGGAAATTTACAAAACAACAAAGTGAGCTGGTGCAATAATATAAAATTTACAAAACAACAAATTGAACTGGAGCAATAATATAAAATTTGCAAAACAATAAAGTGAGCTAGGGCAATAATATATAATTTATAAAACAACAAATTGAGTTAGGGCAATAATATAAAATTTACAAAACAACAAAGTGATCGAGGGCAATAATATAAAATTTATAAAATAACAAATTGAACTAGGGCAACAATATAAAAATAACAAAACAACAAAGTGAGTTGGGGCAACAATATAAAATTTACAAAACAACAAATTGAACTAGGGCAACAATATAAAAATAACAAAACAACAAAGTGAGTTGGGGCAACAATATAAAATTTACAAAACAACAAATTGAACTAGGGCAACAATATAAAAATAACAAAACAACAAAGTGAGTTGGAGCAATA
>NW_013668325.1:46617-48480 GCF_000517525.1 Limulus polyphemus
TATATAACTTATAGAACAACAAAGTGAGTTAGGGCAATAATATAAAATTTACAAAACAACAAAGTGAGCTAGGGCAATAATATAAAATTTACAAAACAACAAATTGAACTGGAGCAATAATATAAAATTTACAAAACAACAAATTGAACTAGGGCAACAATATAAAAATAACAAAACAACAAAGTGAGTTGGAGCAATAATATAAAACTTACAAAACAACAAAGTGAGCTAGGGCAATAATATATAATTTATAAAACAACAAAGTGAGTTAGGGCAATAATATAAAATTTACAAAACAACAAAGTGAGCTAGGGGCAATAATATAAAATTTACAAAACAACAAATTGAACTGGAGCAATAATATAAAAATAACAAAACAACAAAGTGAGCTGGGGCAATAATATAAAATTTACAAAACAACAAAGTGAGCTAGGGCAATAATATATAATTTACAAAACAACAAATTGAACTGGGGCAATAATATAAAATTTACAAAACAACAACACTTTAAAGTCCGTTGACGACGTTTAGAATTGTGAGCGGTAATACAAAAGGAACACAATATCGGGTTTGACAGTTCAACGAAATAGAATAAGACACTTTTGGAATCAAGTACATTCTGTCAAAAAAAAACTTGTACAGGGATTCTAGGTTTGTTACATTCGCGTGTCCTCTTCAGTCCTTTCTATAAGGTTTTTAATAAAATACATCTTTTTCTAAACATGTGCGTTTCTCTTTTTCTTACTTTCAGCACTTATGAAATTCGAAGATACGTTGAAATTTATCATCATAAAATTATCAAACACTTGTTTCACTCTTTCTCTTTCATAACACTGCTTTAGATGCCCGCGTGAAGCGTAGCCCAATTTTTAGAATGCCGGCCTGCGGATCGGAAGATCCAAGGTTCGAGCCACAATGTGCCGCTGAACGCGTTCTACACTTTCAGTTGTGGGTGCATTATAAATCCTTGAAAGCCTATTCCGTTAAGAGTATCCGCGTAGGCGGTGGGTGCTGTTGACTAGTTATCTTCCTCTGATCTGCAACTCTTAAGTTATTGTTAGTTATACCTTAATTTTAGGAGTCTCTAACCTCGTCATTTAATCTTTATATTGCATGACTTTGAGAAAAAACAAAATGTCCTAGTGACGTATGTGGAAGCATTAATAAGTAGATATTACCATTAAATGTGCAAAATCCTTCCCGTTCCTCTAGTCTATTCGATAACATGGCCGGGTTTTCCCGCTAAATCCACAACTGTTTACATTTATATCAGTCATGTCGTTGCATCACGAATTATCTTTCAACAACAAGACTCGGTGTATATATGTGTGTGTCACGTAACTCCTCTTAAACCACGGGTCGCACCAACTTCTCAGTGCTACCATTATTAGTAGAACAAGACTCGGTGTATATATGTGTGTGTCACGTAACTCCTCTTAAACCACAGGTCGCACCAACTTCTCAGTGCTACCATTATTAGTAGAACAAGACTCGGTGTATATATGTGTGTATCACGTAACTCCTCTTAAACCACAGGTCGCACCAACTTCTCAGTGCTACCAAATGACTCGTCTCGGTCCAGAGATTTGCAAAAAGGTAAAAATTTTCACCCCACTTCTTAGGGAACCTCGGGATTTCCCGAAAACACATTTATGGGGATTCCCCGAAAGCGGACCTCAAATTTGGCATTGATTTACTTCAGAGAATGTGAACAAGTAGGCCTACTAATTACCGTTCGTAACTTGGTTAAAGAAATTAAACTTGCGTTATAGTAGCAATGATCTGTAGACTGAAAAAGTACAAAAATACTAAATGAAGCATTAAATTTGTATTAATGTGGCCCAGTATGGCCAGGTGGTTAGG
>NW_013668325.1:48724-55831 GCF_000517525.1 Limulus polyphemus
TATATATATATATATAAACATAATTAATCTAATGTAGTATTATATCCACTTCGCGGATTTTACCAAAAAGGCTGTCTAATTTATTTATTTTTAATTCTAACGTTGGTAAAGTAAAAACAGGAGAAAATGTTGAAATATAGCATGTGAACATTATTACATTGGACTTGATTTGCGTACGCGAAAAATTTCTTGCATAAGGCCCTACGTTCAGGTATAAAGCTAACAAATTTTATGAAGTTTTTCTCTATGTTATTATTAGTTATCAGATATTAACGACCTAAGTGAACAACTGAAAAATTTATGTGCTCGGAGAACAGAGAAAAAGACTCCGTTTGACATTTACCTGACTAACGAGTCAGTTGTCACGTGAATTGGGACGATTGTTGTAGCTGTTTGTAACAATGGTTTATACAATCGCATTGTATATTTCAAAGAAAAAAATACAAAGGTACGAATATACTCGTATCAATAATTTCAGGATGAAGCTCAGAAAATTAATTAAATTATTTGGTGTTATTTTTAATCAGATAATATTTGAGCAATCATTATATATATATATACGTACTATTTGTGTTATCATTTTGCGGTTTAATTTCTTTACATTGATTATTTTTTAAAACCTCACGTTTTGATAAAGGAGTCAGTATATTATATATAACTGAGTTATTTGTTTATAATTAGCATCAAAGGTGCCTCTATCCTGCGAGGATTTGGCATATATCTTGGCCAATCGCCACACACGACATCAGATGTTCAGTAGCATAATACTTGACTATATATATAATACAAAGACGTTTGTTAGGAGCTGGGCTCATATTTAACTTTAAACTAGTACAAAACAATATAATTAAATAAAACATCAACATACATACACACATACATATATATATATATATACACGTGACGTATAATTTACAAAGCCTAACAGTTCTGCCTTATTTAATTAAACACTACATAATACGCAATGTTTATCTTGGCTCTGCTGTACGTAGTAGATTCATTGGCTAACTTGTCTGAAAAACGTCAGTGTCTGAGACTCTTCCGAAAGACCGCCCTCTATTGGAGTAATATTTCCTCGTCCCATATTATCAATTCTTTGTTTACACGTCGCTACTGTACATTTAGGTTTTTTTTCTGGATTTTCAGGAAGTGGAACACGTTCGATAAACGGTGCATGAGAACGACTACGCAGAAAATTTTAAGTGTGTAATTTCAGTGCTGCTGTTTACTCAATAGAATATAGGTTCAAAAATTGTGTATTTGTTTTGGAATTAATTTACCTTTACTCAAGCAGAAGAAGCACGAGTTACCTGGAAAACAGAGGTTATGACCCCAGAATACGTGTCATTTATGGACTTCAAGTGGAGAAAATCATAAAATACAGATGGAATGTATGGCACCCTTCACAATTATTAACCAGTATTACCCCCCCCCCCGGTGACGTAACTAAAAAGATGCCGCCCCCGCATAAAAATTAAATGGGTCCCCTATATTTTATTCCCTTTGTCGACATTTCTTAAATTTGTCGGGCCAATCGGACACCTCTTCTGATTCAGTCCCCCAGCAATTTCGGGGGCATACATACGCCATTTCCTGATTCTTCCGTCTAAAGTTTAAAGCAGGCATGTTCGTTTTTGTTATTGTTATTTACATTGAAACAATTTGAGAAGCTTCGGAATGAAATATTGTAACTGACCGAGCAATAAGAAAGAAAATATCTGTGTATTAAAAGATTTAAAATGTCAAATGTTTCTCTAATTAAGCATGTGGCTTGGAACTTCTGTTAAACCCCACCAGGAGTTGAACCTACAATAGAATCAAAATAAATATCGGTAATTCGCTTATTGAAGGAAAAATTTACATATTTCTGTCATTACTGTACTGAAATACACGGTACGTTTGTTTCGTAATATGTAATGTCGAGTTAGGGTGTTTTCTCTCACAGTTTAATAGTATTTACCATCGATTTAATATGATTTTTTACCAGCAGAGATGTCTAGTAGCGCCCTTCCTCAATTTTGAGCGATAGCGTACGAAGTATTCTTTCGTTATAAAGATACCGGTGCTACGCAGCTTGTAATGTGTCTTTTGTTTGGTGTCGGCTCTAATTAAGTACTTTGTTATTTTGATAATAAAGTTAGAAAAAAAACGACCGTTACACTCCAAATAATCATAACCGACGTTTCGCCTTGGTTATTTACCTCACTCGCGTTATTGAGGCGGTAAAATTGAAACAGCTGCCACACTCATACCGTTCAGAGAGGTCCATCTAAGTTCCTCATTGAACTTAGTTTAACAGTTCCTGTCAACGACTTGTGAACCGAACAGACGAATAACGCTGCTTTTTGGAAACCCTTTGAAGCCTTTTCTGTATATAAAGGTACACACTCACAGATAGACAGAATAATTTATATTGATTGGTAGAATGGTAGTATAGATATTGTTAGTTAGTACCGTGTGTGTACAATGTCCACAACTGTTCATGAACAGGGAAGGATAGCTGAATTCAGGACGTTGTGAACAAGAGTATTGAGTCCGGAGAGACAGTGTATTCTGAAATTTATTTGATAGCGTTTATTCTCTTTCAAAACTGCTCGTTATGTACTTGCTACATCCTTTAGGAGTTTGGCTAGTTTAATATAGGTCTTGCCAATACGTGATTTGATATATCAACAAGTTACAGGGATCGTATTAACCTGCCCTGTATCTAAAATTCCTTAAATTAAACATATATATATATATACGCACTGTCTTATATTTATATTAATTGAACACTAAAATATTTAAAATTCACAGTTAAGACAAATAATGATGAGCTTATAACTGAAAACCTTTTATTATTGTCATTACTCTATGTTTTGTTTAAATTACAGTTTCTTCAGAGAGAAACGTAATATTGGTTCTAAACACAACCAAGCTAATGTGTACTCTGTGAGTTTATAAGCGTGGAGAAGCTATAAACCAAAAGTAATAAAAACATAATTACGCACTGGGGTTATAAGTTAAGGTCTTTATTATTTATTTAACCAATTCATCTTCCAAATACATCATAAAGAGGCAAACACCACACTTTTTTAAACTATCTGTTATTATTCTGTAGCCGTTGTAAGGTCAAAGTAATAATTACAGCACAGTAGCTAAAAGCTTCAAAAAGTAAAATAACAAAAAAAAAACGGAATTTGCCCGTTTATTGCCCATTTATAAATAATACCCCTGTTATGGGCCTTCACTAATATACACATCTACTATGTCATTCACATTTCAGTCAGCGGTGTGTAAACTAAATATCTGTTGTTCATTTATCGCGCTTCGAACCAACTGACTAACTAATTTAATATCCTCGTTGAATCGTTTTAATTTATCATTAATCGGAAGTTTAAAAAAGAACAGATTTAAATCTGCTCTTTCTATACTTCCGAATGAATACGACAACTCTCTTGATGCTAAATGTTGTTGTTTTTAGTTCGAACTAACTTTTTTTTTGAGATATTAACGCTGATGATGGAATTTAAGAATGTCTTTTTGTATTACCGTGTTTTTAATATTTATTATGTAGTCTTTGTTTTGAAAATCAAAGGTTTAGATAAAAATTAGAATGATATGAAAATTGAATATATAAAATATATGTCTTTAAAAGTAGTTTCACTGTAATTTTAAATAAATATGTCGTGTAATTTGAAAACTGTGCAGAAAATAGCTAATTTAGCTGATTTAAGGTATATATAAAGTACAAGTAAACTGACTCCGTGTGGCGCCGTGGCTTAGTTGGTTAAAGCGCCTGTCTAGTAAACAGGAGATCGTGGGTTCGAATCCCACCGGTGCCTTTTAAATATAAATTTTCTCTTTATAATTATGAAACTTTTTCACATTAAATAATATTTTTTATCAGGCTTGTCTTTTCTATTTTGTGTTGTTTTATATACAATTCAGAAAAACATGAAGTTTTCAATAATTTAACATGTTCATCTTGTACGTTTAGAACCGTTTCTACTTTAATATAAGTAATCATTAAATTATAATAACATAAGAATAATACACATATGTCTTGTACTAGCTGGAGTACCAGTCCTCTGGACGGAAGTTATGTAAATTCATTTTGCTTTTTTTGCATGCAATTTTGCTGTTTCACAATTGTGTTTTTCAGTTTCTTTGGGCTTTTTGTATTTTTTACAATTACATATAAGGGAAGCAACTTTTCACGTCCTAAGATAACCTTTCATTAATCTTGAATTTATATAACTTCCGTCCAGGTTTTTTTTGTTTTTTTTTCTAATTTGGGATTCAATGGCTCCTAACAAAAGACTATTTCTCTGTCGGAAAGATTTATATGTTCTGTGCGATGTCATTAATTTTAATTCGAACGACGTATGTTAGGCTTAACAGCACTTAGGGAAGGAAGGGCGTTCTGGCTAAAACGTCATACTAAGTAATGATCGATATTCAGTCGCGTAATTTATGTCATTCCAATCTCCAACACAGCCTTGTTTTAACTTTGGTATAACATTTCATCAAAATGTATCTGAGTTTCGTTTTGAGTTTACTTACCGATTATAAGTATTGTTTTATTACAAATTACAGTCTTTTTTAAAGTAAGGAAGATCATTTTTAAAACAGGTATAACGTTTCAGTCGCTAGGAATAAATAAAAACTCCATAACCCGAGCGCTTTCGAACAGTGGACCTTTCTTCTTCAGGGGCAAACTGGGAACGTGTTTTTCTAAAATCATAAACGCTTCAGTCACTGGTGCGATCATTCTCAAGTACAGAATGATGCCAGTGAGCGAAACGTCGTACGTGTTTCAAGCAAACAAAAAATTATTTCTGTAAAATATTTAGCATCGCGGTGTTGACTTAATGAAAGAGGCTAATTTCATGAAATATTGTAAGTTATAAAAAAATAATCTCTGCTATATCTTTATTCGTCACTAACTACACCTATTGATCTTAGTTTAACATGATAAACCGTAGTTAATTATAAAATTTGCTGACGTTCTGTATCAATGGTTCAAATTTAGGGATGGTAGTACACTACCTGGACTGAGCACAAACGAACGTATTGCGACAGGATCCCATAATTTGAGGGTGGAGTCCTCTATCGGATAAATAAAATCAATAGAAAAAAAAAAGAAATCTGTAAAAACAACTTCTGAATTTATCTGTTAATAAAACAAGCAGTGAATTGCGTTTGTATTTATCACGTGACGCTGTTGTACAGCTGTCGTGCCGTGATTTAAGATGTATATATATAATTTCTTTCTTTTTGACATTAGTTCAAAGTTTTTGTCGTAGTTTAAAATTTTAATATTACTATTATAATTTTAATGTACTCCTTAATATTTTATTAAAAGTGTAGTGTTTGTGAAATAAGTTTCTATTTGGATCGATGAGTATATTGTTGGGTACTATACCGGTATACGGTTGGATACTATACCGGTATACGGTTGGATACTATACCGGTATATTGTTGGGTACTATACCGGTATACGGTTGGATACTATACCGGTATACGGTTGGATACTATACCGGTATATTGTTGGGTTTTATATCGGTATGTTGTTGGGTGTTATACCAGTATATTGATGAGTGTTATGCCGTGTATTGCTGGGTCTTATACTGTATATTGTTGGGTACTATACCAGTATATTGATATGTTTTATACTGTATATTGTTGGGTACTATACCGGTATACGGTTGGATACTATACCGGTATATTGTTAGGTCTTATACGGTATACGGTTGGATACTATACCGGTATATTGTTAGGTCTTATACTGTATATTGTTGGGTACTATACCGGTATATTGTTGGGTTTTATAGCGGTATGTTGTTGGGTTTTATACCAGTATATTTATGAGTCTTATGCAGTGTATTGCTGGGTCTTATACTGTATATTGTTGGGTTTTATACCAGTATATTGATGAGTCTTATGCCGTGTATTGCTGGGTACTATACCGGTATATTGTTGGGTTTTATAGCGGTATGTTGTTGGGTTTTATACCTTTCCCATGGAAGGGTTCATAAAAATAAGTTTCACTTGATAAGGGTTATTCGGATATGTGTCTTAAATCCGAGTTTTATGGCTGTTTAAAAAGTAAGTCATGGAATACTCTTTGTCTACTCTGCTCTTAATCTGTTTCCAGATAAATAAATAAAATGAAAAACATAGAATTATACAAGGTATTAGAATTGTACAAATATTTTGAACATCTTTTATAAAAGTGCACAAAACTTTGTCAAGTTTTAAAATAGAAATACATTATTTAAGGGTTTTTTGTTTGTTTGTTGTGTTTGCCACTGAGATATAAATCTAGTAACTGTACATTTTATGAATTCAGTAAATGGACGACCTTGACCATCCTCCTACGGTCAGAACCTGTGATAAACTCCTTTTAGTTATACAGACACTACTCGAAGCGAGCGATTTTTTGAAGGAAAAGTTTACTTTAAACTTGTTGCCTGGTTACCGTCTATTGTCTTTCGTGATCTTAAGAATTTAAATATGATATAAAGAGTTTTTGTTAAAGTTAACACTAAAGCCAAGTGGAGGCTGGTATGGTAGCGAATACTATCCATGGCAATACTCCTCGTATGAGAGACTAATACTGAAAGGACATTGTTCTCATCTACATCTACGGCATCATCAGGTGGCGCCACTTGTTAAGAGGCAAGTGAAACTAGTCTTTTTGTAATTAGCTTGATTATGGCGCTTGTCATGGGGTATATTTTTATTTTGCGATACTCTTATCATACGTATTATGGAAAAAAAAACTATTGGTTCGAACCCATACTGTTCTCAAGGAATTTCCATTGCACATTTTGTAAATGTCTCCAGTTAGGAGTGATTCGTGATGTGAAAACCCACATTATATAAGTTTTGTACGTTGCCTCCAAAGTGGGCCTGGAGGCCCGGCATGGCCAGGTTGTTAGGGCGCTCGACTCGTAATCTGAGGGTCGCGGGTTCGAGTCCTCGTCCCACCAAACAAACTCGCCCTTTCAGCCGTGGGGGCGTTATAATGTCAGTCCCACTATTCGTTGTCAAAGAATAGCGCAAGAGTTGGCGGTGGGTGGTGATGACTAGCTGCCTTCCCTCTAGTCTTATACTGCTAAA
>NW_013668325.1:56680-58651 GCF_000517525.1 Limulus polyphemus
TAGGCAGCTTGATAACACTTGTGTAAACACCGTGAGAGTAGGCAGCTTGATAACACTTGTGTAAACACCGTGAGAGTAGGCAGCTTGATAACACTTGTGTAAACACCGTGTTAAAAGGCGTAATTCAAGAACTGCGTTAAAGCAGCAACAGTCTGGTACGTCATCTCCAGTCGCGTCCTCAAATCGGTTAGTAACCTGTGTTCGTTTTTGTTTCTTTTATCGAGCTGATAAAAATATTTCTGTTGATTTCCATCCGAGATGAAATGTCATCATGGACGACGACCTCTGTTAGAAGTGACGAGTAACATCGCGAATTTTGATTGTTTGTAATTAACCACAAAGCTACACCATGCTCTGCCCACCACGGATATCATCGAAACCCGGATTCTAGCGTTGTAAATCCGCAGACATACCGCTGTGCCACTGGGGGGGCACGCGAATTTTGATCCGTAAATCCCTCGAAACGTCGTGTATTTTGATCAGTAATCAACTGGAAATCCCTCGAAACGTCGTGTGTTTTGATCAGTAATCAACTGTAAATCCCTCGAAACGTCGTGTGTTTTGTACTTTCGTTCGGTTAGAAACGGTGACGTCAGAAAAATATTTTGTATTGCTAACTGAGTGTAAGAAATCGTCTTAGTCCCCAGTGACTCGGCGGTAACTCTGTAGGCTAAAAATTGGGTTTCGATACCTGTGATGGGCAGAGCACAAATAGCCCATTGTATAGCTTTGCGCTTGATAACAACCAAACCAAGATTCCAAAATTGTTATTCAAAAATGTTTCATGTATTTTGTTGACTGCTGACGAACGTAGCTCGTGGGGTGACGGGTGATATTAGTTTCTAGAAATATGTTCTTCTTGCTCTCCGTACTTTACTAAAGACCCACCAGTTGGTGCTCCAAACAGCACCGTAACCAGTAATGACTAGTTACGGCCATGGCCATAAGAGACGAAACAGTCATAGCTAGTTACGGCCATGGCCACAAGAGACGAAAACACTGTTTCATTATGATGAAGGCAACTTTCTTTGTTTGTTTCAGAAGTGTAGCGCAAATCAAAAGAAGGGCCGTCACTAACTTTGAACTAGAGGAAAAGCGGGTAGTAAAAAACACCCGCTGTCAACTCTTGAACTTCTCTTGTCTGACCGAATGGCGCGACATGATTAACACATGTAAGGTCTCAAAGTGCGGAGCGCGTTTTATCAGCAACAGGATAGGTACCATAAGCTTTCGGATTGACAATTTTGGCACATGAACCACTAGGCCACTCCTGGCCCCCCACGTTTTTCTGATCGTCAGAAAGTGTTATTAGCACTCGTATTGATTGACTGTCAGTTTCACAGAAATGTGTTGATTGAGTGTCAGATCACAGTAATGTTTTGACTGACTGTTAGTTCACATTAGTGTTTTGATTGACTGTCAGCTTCACATTAATGTTTTGACTGACTGTCAGATTTACATTAATCTGTTGACTGACTGTCAATCTACATTAATGTCTTAATTGACTGTCACTCCACATTCATGTCTTGACTGTCAGCTTCACATTAATGTTTTGAATCACTGCCAGATCCACATTAATGTGTTGACTGACTGTCATTTCATATTAATGTCTTGATTGGCTGCTAGCTTCACATTAGTGTGTTGACTGGCTGTCAGCTTCACAACATGTTGATTGGCTGTCAATTTATATTAATGTCTTAATTTATGTCAGCTTCATATTAATATCTTGACTGACTGTCAGATTCACATTATTGTCTTCAATGACCACCAGATTCACATTACTGTGTTGATTGGCTGTCAGCTCCAAATTCATATCTTAATTGACTGTCAGCACCACATTCATATCTTGATTCACTGTCAGCTTCACACTAATGTCTTGATTGCCTGTCAGCTTCACGTAAATATTTTGACTGCCTGTCAGCTTCACACTAATGTCTTGATTGCCTGTCAGCTTCACGTAAATATTTTGAC
>NW_013668325.1:59592-61481 GCF_000517525.1 Limulus polyphemus
ATATACACCCACCCACACATAACCTGAGAATATAGGTTTAAGCTATCTTAAAGATAACGTATAATGAGGAACCTACTGAAATAAATAATTAATCTAAAAATACAATAACAACAATATTACAGTAGGTAGTTTCTGTTATTGTTTCGCTAAGATAGTCTAATGGCTGAGAGCTAAGAGGGGATCAATATTCATTAAATCTTCAGTTCGATTTTACCTTCATTGTCGTTTTGGAAATATATATATTTTTAGAGCTCAGTTATTATACTGAATTGAAATATAAATAGCTTGATCAGTCTATAATTATTATTATATTTTAAAGTTAACTGTTAACCATTTTGGATATCATTCTAATGCATAGTAATCTTTACATGCTTCCGTTTTTGTTCTTGGTCAATCTTAATTGCTTGTAAATGCTAGATGCTGTGTTTGCCATTAGCTCTTACAACGAGGGGCCGTATTCTTATTAAATCTTCTTATTTATTCACGACAACATTTGTCTTTTTAAGTACACTAGACTGTTTGGTTTCTGACAGTCGTCTCGAGATTTGCGATTGGTTTTTAAATTTTTAAGAGATGGCCCAAGTAATCAGGTTAATAATGGCGTCAAAATTTTTAAATCTAGAAATAAGAACTATACAGCTAGTCCCGAAGTTGAGAGGCTATTTCCTTGGATGAAGTCATTAGGGCAGCGATAAGCTACAAGTGAGATCTCCTAAAAGAGTTTGTTTCAGCAGAAACAGTAGCTGCCCAGAAACCTAACACGACTTGGAATTTGAACTTCAAGAGTGTAAACTGTCTGTGATGTGTTGAATGTACTAAGGCTTGTTGCGAAGTGATTTTTAGTAGCGGCATTTCGGCTCATAGAACGGCTCTGAGTTTTTCAAGTATAAACTTTTAGCTCATAGCTCTGTCATCCCTTGACCGATTTGAGATTTAATTACAGTTTAGAACTCAGGAGGTCAAACCTTTTCGATTGATATATTTGACCAAGCCTAAGGTCTCATAGCTTAATTTACTCTAATCCTGCCTAAAATAATTTCAATTTGAGGGTAAGCTGGTAGAGATCCTGATGAGTAATAAAATTAAATCGGGTATACGCGCGCCAAACGCTTGGTATTGCTGGCGCACAAAAATATAGCTAATAGAAAGGTCACATAGATTAATTTACTCTAATCCTACCTAAAAGAATTTCAAGTGCCGCGGCTATTGAGGGTTCCCTCTTGTTTTAATACGCTGACATATATTCTATTATCGGAGGATAAAAAAAGTTCTTTTAGGAAAACAATGATAACTTCTCTCCATTACTTGATCATTCCTCAGATCAAAACAAATACAGAAAATAGGGGGGAGGGAGGGAAGCTGGAGGTTAATTCATTGCTAGTTTCGAAAAGATAGAACTGACATTCATCAGTGATAAATCCTCTCCTCATAATCTGTGTTCGTATAACCGGAACTAACGTAATCGGTGGTTATAAACACGTATAGCCATTGGTTAGTGTGTTAGCCCTAATAATTAATGTGTGCACAGCTACTAACATTCATCATTTCCGTGACTATACAAAATTATATTAAGTAGCGCTTACACTCCATAGAAGTTAACTCTACAGGTGCTGAGTGTCGTGAAAATTACCACAAAAAGCTTAGAAAAGTCATTAAAATATATATCAAGGGTGACACAACAACAACAACAAAAAACTGAAGCTAATACCAGTCGCTTTTACCTTCATACATAATACTGTTACGACAGCGGAAGTCACGTGAGTCTGGTAACACGTCATGAGTTTCTAGAAGGATGATGACTTTTCCTGGCAACTCTAGTCTTTTACAGATGCCCTCTATTTTAGTATATAAGCCCGGCAAATAAAGCAGAATTGCAGATAGAGAGATAT
>NW_013668325.1:62433-71651 GCF_000517525.1 Limulus polyphemus
AAATTAACAAATGACCAGAGACGTAACAATACTAATGTTGTACGGTTGAAAAAAAAAACGTACATAAGGTATTCTTATAATGGAAACACACACTGACAGATTCTGAGTGTTACATTACAACCTTCTTTTTATAGCATCACGTACGCAGTGTCAGACTTTTTGTACCCTCCCCACTTTCTCTCACACACACAAAACTTCCACGTGGTAAGAGAACACTATTAGAAGGTGTTAGTTATTTATAGTTGATGTCACTTGTCGGATACAATGTAAATGATTGGTTTGTTTTTCAATTTCGTGCAAAGCTACACGAGGACTATCTGCGCTAGCCGTCCCTAATTTAGCACTGAAAGACTAGAGCTAGTCATCACCACCCGCCGCCAACTCTTGAGCTACTCTTTTATCAAATAATAGTATGATTGACTGTCACTGAAAGGGCGAGCATGTTGGGGGACGGGATTCGAACCCGAGATCCGTAGATTGCGAGTCGAGTGCCCTAACCACCAGGCCGCAATTAGAGGAACGAGTTTGTTTGTTATTAAGCACAAAACTACGGAATGGGATATCTGCACTCTGCCCACCGCGGGTATCGGAACCCGAATTTTAGCATCGTAAGCTGTGAGACTTAGCGCCGTGCCACCAGGAGATATGTGTGCTTTGTTACTTAGAGCAAAATAAATGAACGAATCAGAATTAATTGTTTTCTTATCATAGGACTTGTGGGTTATCTGCGCTTTTCCCACCGCGGGTATCGAACCCCAGTTTGTAGTAATATAAGTCCTCAAGCTTACTGCTGAGCCACTTGTCAGGGGGAAGGGGAGATATGTGCCTATATAAAGGCCCATTCCATTTTTCTTGACGTCTAAACATTAAAATTAAAAAATTGACATTAGTAGTACAATCTGTGCTGTAAAAGTTGAAAAGTCTCATGAAGACATACACGCACACAAATACAAATGTACGTTCGTTCACACACAAATGCGTATATATAAGCACGGACTCACACATACACACACACACAGGTTTCTATTGTTTAGACGGTCGGATATACCGTGGACAAGGGTAAGAAAGTCACTTTACATCCGGGGTACAGGTTTCTACCTAAATACACGTAGTTTTGGCTAATCTGGCTGACCGCAGCCAATGATTTGTTTTGGTAACGATATTAATTGTTGTATATAACAGTGATGGTGCGTCTTTAGATAAAGAGACTTATATCTAATAAGATTGGATATAAATATCATGATTTGAAAACTTCGATTATTTAAAGGATATATAAGATATTGTTTAGTTGAAATATTTTCACCAACGGAGGCGCATTTTGTTAGAAGAATGTGTCGGTTGCATTTTGTTTACAATAACATTTTCTTATAGCGCTCTTAAAATTTCTCGAAAAACTGATCCAAGGTTATTGTATGTTTTGATAACTTTTCAAATGGCGTAGTTTTAGAATTACGAAAATAGGATTACAGACTGCTGAGTAAGCATCAAGTGTCCGTGTTCAAAATGAAACGTTATACTTCTCTGTTGAGATTGATGTTAAATGTGAAACTTCTTTGTTGAGATTGATGTTAACTATGAAACTTCTTTGTTAAGCTTGATGTTAAATATGGAACTTCTTTGTTGAGATTGGTGTTAAATGTGAAACATCTTGTTGAGATTGGAGTTAAATGTAAAACATCTTTGTTGAGATTGGTGTTAAATGTAAAACGTCTTTGTTGAGATTGTGTGATAACCCACATGCATTATTAAAATTACAGGGCTAATAGTTATCTATAAGAGACACTTAAGTTCATAAGATTTCCCCAGTAAAGTCAATCCTTCAACAGTTACAGAAATAACGTTGGCGAACGTTTTTATATAAACAAGATTTAAAACTGACATTAAGCAGGTTATTACAGAAGACGTTTCCGACCTAAGCACCCTCTGGTGAGAGGACAAATAAGTAAAACCCTACTGCTGTACTAATTTTGATAGCACAAAATGTAGTGATTAAAATGTATGTTATTCGGTAATTTTGAAAGCGCGATAAAAATAAAAATGAATTGATAATAGTAACAAATCTCAACAAAGAAGTTTCACATTCAACATCAATCTCAACAAAGAAGTTTTACATTTAACACCAATCTCAACAAAGATGTTTTACATTTAACACCAATCTCAACAAAGATGTTTTACATTTAACACCAATCTCAACAAAGAAGTTTCACATTCAACATCAATCTCAACAAAGAAGTTTTACATTTAACACCAATCTCAACAAAGATGTTTTACATTTAACACCAATCTCAACAAAGAAGTTTTACATTTAACACCAATCTCAACAAAGATGTTTTACATTTAACACCAATCTCAACAAAGAAGTTTTACATTTAACACCTTTGAATTATAAGTATAATTTCGATGGGAGTAACCTCAACAGTGTTATGAAAGAAAGGATCTTAGTGTAATAGTCGATCAGTCTCTAAAGCCATCCAAGCAGTGTGCTGTTGCTAGTGGTAGGGTAACTAGGATTTTAGGTTGTATCTACAGAAATATTGAATACAAGTCTAAAGAGGTTATAATTTCATTGTATAAGTCACTGGTTAGGCCACATTTGGAATATTGTGTTCAGTCTTGGGCTTCTTACCTAAAGAAAGACATTGAATTGTTGGAAAGGGTTCAGAAAAAAGCTACACGAGGGCTATCTGCGCTAGCCGTCCCTAATTTAGCAGAGTAAGACTAGAGAGAAGGCAGCTAGTCATCACCACCCACCGCCAACTCTTGGGCTACTCTTTTACCAACAACCGTCACATTATAACGCCCCCACGGCTGAAAGGGCGAGCATGTTTGGTGTGACAGCGATTCGAACCCGCGACCCTCAGATTGCGAGTCGAGTGCCCTAACCACCTGGCCATGCCGGGGCCCCGGGACTGATTGAGATGTTTAAGATTGTAAGGGGAATTGATATTGTTGATGCATTATCTTTTTTTTTTTTCATATTTAACAGTGAGAATATATCAATCGTATATATGCCTGGTTATTATTTAACGCCTAACATATGATCCCCGTATAACAATTGTCAGACTGCGTCCTCTATCAGTCTTTAGTCCCCCCAGCAGGTAAGCGGTAAGCTTATGGACTTTCAAAACTAAAAAAAAAAAACCTGGGGTTCGATTCCCCGTGGTAGAAAAAACACAGGTAGCCTATTGTGTAGCTGTACGCTAAAACAAAGAAACAAACAAACCTGGTTTCTTGTAAGGTCTGAATATGAAGGAGATATATTTTCACAACAACGCTAAATAGTACGATCGCACCTTACCGAAACGGTAAATATTCGGTTTAATATAAGAATATCTGCATTTATTGTATTTTCTGACCGAAACTGTAAATATGCCGACACTCAAAAGTAAACTGTTTGTAGGGTACAATGATTTGAAATTTTCAAATTTCTTCAGCTCGGCAGATTTAGGCTCTTCGATTCATGTTTTATAACAATTTTTGACCATACAACCAATCAATTTCTGGTATATGGACCGAGTCACCATTTCTAATCCCCTCCTCCCAAACTTGGCACGTTGAAACACTTGTATCTTGGAAATCAGTCAGAACTAACGTCTAGATCCACCTCTGTTGAACACCCTCTATTTTTGGCACACCTTTAATAGGCTTGGCGCTCTTGCCACGAATTTGAATGTCTTAACCCTCAAATTACCGACTTATTTTTACACAGTTCACTACTGGGTGGGTACATATGTTGCATCATACTGAGTAACTTTGTATGTTTTGCCTGTTACAACATTCAGTGTAAAGAACTGGCCAAAAACACATCACTCGTTTTGAATGTAAATCACACAAGGAAAACCAGAGTAATTAATGTAATTAACTGATGATAATTACTGTGTGTGTGTGACTCATATGTTATTATGGATCCTGTAAGTCGTGAATCCATAAGGAATTTGGTGCATAAATAGCTTTAAAAAAATGTATTAACAAATCATTCGAGGTCTAACTCATCAGTAACTCTAGGCTTAGAGAGAGTAATAATTATAATCACATAAGCCTATATCACATAGGGCAGATTTTGTGTTGAATTTACCAGCTCTCTTTTATTGACAATTTTCGAGAAAAAAAGAAAACTTGAATTTCGGTGCAACTTTTTTTTACTTAGATTTGTAATAGATGAAACAAAAAAAACAATAATATTTTGTCTCATCTAAGACTATTTAGTTGGGTTACACTTGGTGTACAATTAAGATAGAAAAAAAAAGTCAACTTGGTGAAAATTAAAATAAAAGAAGACAACCCCTTCTCCATCCACTAAGGTCAGTTTAACGTATTCACCATTTCCAAAGTAATCATAAGAAATTGAATTTTGAAGTTTCTGCATTAAAAAAAAAAAGGACGAACCTTCAAAATGTAGTTAAGAAGATCCTTTTCTAACTAAATCGAGCAATATTTTGTTTTTCTAATTTTTATCCAGTCGGAAGGATAAAGTAAGTTAAGGGGGCCAATTACGTTTGTGTTGAATATTCAAACAATTCCATCAGTAAACATGGCAGAAATGTGAAACAACAATGTTCAGCTAAGATATGTGGATATCTTCTTTATTCAAAACCCATACAGTGCTAGGCTTAGTTAAAATATGTGAATATCTTCTTTATTGAAAACCCATAAAGTGATAGGCTTAGCTAAAATATGTGAATATCTTCTTTATTTGAAACCCATACAGTGCGAGGCTTAGATATCTTAGCTAAGCCTAGCACTTTAGGGTTTTGAATAAAGAAGATATTTACATATCTTAGCTAAGCCTAGCACTGTATGGGTTTTCAAATAAAGAAGATATTCACATATCTTAGCTAAGCCTTGCACTGTATGGGTTTCAAATAAAGAAGACATTCACATATCTTAGCGGATAATTTCTTTTATGCCTTATTTGCCTAAGATGTTCCAGTCATTTCCTCATAAGTGATAAAATTATGTATTGTGGCTAGTAAATGCACATATTAATTATAAAATATATGTTTAACAGTTTCTTTTCACTAAAATTTCAGAGATTTTTGTTGTTCATAGTTAGAAAGTAAACCTTATTTCATGTATTTTGTAAAACATTTTAATCCTTTCATACCTCTACAGTAATAATAATAAACGTGTTACAGTTCTCTCAAGTGCCCTTATTCCTAAACCTATACTCTGCTTCGTCACTCAGCTCCTCCATCTTACACTTTACAAACATGATGTTTATATAAGTTATGTTAAAAATGATAAAAATATAAACAACTTTCACAATATCATGGGAATATTAACATGTTTATAGTCTGATGAAACTTTATTTCAATCTCTTTTGACCAGAACCATAAACTGTTAAATAACAGAAACAATGAGTCTAAAACAAATATCTGACCATTCACCAGAACCATAAACTGTTAAATAAAGAAAGAACTGAGTCTAAAACAAATATCTGACCATTCACCAGAACCATAAACTGTTAAATAAAGAAAGAACTGAGTCTAAAACAAATATCTGACCATTCACCAGAACCATAAACTGTTAAATAAAGAAAGAACTGAGTCTAAAACAAATATCTGACCATTCACCAGAACCATAAACTGTTACATAATGATCAATGACTGCCATTCACTAATATCATGAAATCAAAAAACGACTGAGCTTAAAACAAATGTTTGATCTCTCATCAGCCCGTAAACAGTCAAATAAAGACACGTCTCTGACCATTTTCAGCACCATAACCCAGTAAACTAAACAAAAGTCTGAGTCTGAAAAGTATATTTGTGTATTTGAATGTAATTAATTTTAAAGAAAATAATTCAGTCTATTTTGAAAATTTTATTTTTCTGTATGTGTAATCGCCGTCTTATTCAATTTATGAAAATCGATTTAAAGTCGAGATGCGTTTGAAACTGACAGCGAAACACCAATTTCATGAAGCAGCTGTATATCTAAGTAATACAATATTAATAGGCCTAGGAATGACAGGATTTAATTCTTAAACCTAAAAAATTGCTCTAAGATTCTATAGGTTGCTTACGCTAACAACATTAGAACCAGGCGTGCCCTTGTTGTTGGTGTGACGTGTTACGCTAACAACATTAGAACCAGGCGTGTCCTTGTTGTTGGTGTGACGTGTTACGCTAACAACATTAGAACCAGGCGTGCCCTTGTTGTTGGTGTGACGTGTTACGCTAACAACATTAGAACCAGGCGTGCCCTTGTTGTTGGTGTGACGTGTAAGCCGAGAGTCCGTTTTTTTTACACCCCGTTGTCCCAAAATCGCACTTCGCTCTTTGGATCAGAGTAGCCTAAGAGTTGGCGGTTGGTGCCGTTGATTAGTTGCCCTCGCTATGGTCTATCGTTTAAAAATTAGGAACGGTTAGGACTAATGGCCTTGTGAAGCTTTGCGTTAATATCCAAAACAATCAGTTAACAATTTTGAAAACTATAGACGCTCCATTCTATCCATGGCATGAGTAACAGGATCACATTTTGTTTTCTATCATTGAAACGAAAAAATATATATATCTATATCTAAAAAACGTTGGAACGAGGTTATCTTTCTTCGTGTATAAAATGTCAATCAATCAGACGTTTTTTCTGACACATATTAGATCACCAACAAGTTTGACATAGTTAACGTTACATTATTACGTCAGTACAAAATATATATAAAAAAATCGAATGTGTATCAAAACGTTAAGTTGTACTAAAAATAGTTAAGTAAACTAGCCAAGTGAAAGAGTTGTTCCTTTGATTAAAGTTAGAATTTACACACAAACCTACTAACGGACTACCTGCGCATACTCAACCGTCCCAATTTTGATGTGGTAAACAGGAGGTAGAAGGTCAACAGTGCTCGTTCTTAATCTACTCTTGTGTGACCGCATAGTGGCAACGGGAGGCTAACCACGAACACTCGAATTCACAGTTCGGTATACTAATTACGAGGCCACACTGGGCCCTATTATTTTTGCATATACATCTTAAAATTTTATATAACACCAAATATTCTGGTACTTATATTTGAACTTTGAACTGTGGGTTATTTATGGAGTGTAAAACGCACTTTACCTTATTCCTTTTCAAAGTTTAACCTGATCGAATGAAATGTCTTTACAAAAAGTAAGCCAGTCACACAAGGGTTAAACTCTTTATTTGTGAAAAAAAAAAGCAAAATCGCAAAGTTTAAGTGGTTCTACTTCTTAGTTAGGACTTTACTTTCAAAGTTCTTGATGTGGTATAAAACAAAATTCAACACAATTTGATAATGAATCGCGCATGTGTATCATAACGTTTCCAAGTTTAGTTGGGACTTTATAGACTGAGTTTAACAAGTCTCTGTCTTCTAATTCTGTTAATACTGACTAGGATATTTTCTTTATCATTCTGTTACGTCTCCGTTCGTTAGTTAATTTTCCGTAACTTCGTTCCGACGAAACTTTAGCGACACAAGTCCTTTCTTAAATAAAACTGGTGTATTCTTTCTGGAAATAACTTTGCGATACACTTAATTTCAACAGTCGCGCTATAACAAACGCTATAACAACGAACGTCTCACGTGCTCAACTTCAACAATATTCAGTTCAATTACACACTCTCTGACTGCAGTTCAATTAATCATTGTTCCGTCACGTTGTGACCATCTTATATATATATACCAGGCTACCCCCAATCTAGTAGTCTCCCGACAATTCACGAAGGAACAGGATATTTCTAGAAGGAGGTGGCGTGATACTTGTCACGTGACCTCGCTGACGCAACAATTCTTTAAGTTTGTTTAATTTTCTTCCCTTTTTGACAGTGACGTGTACAGGGAGGGGGTATCCTCATGCTCCTGCCTTTCTGCTCTTATGCCCCTAAAGTGTCCTTTTTCTCTGTCATAAAAATTGTCAACAACTACTAAAAGATACGCCTAATTCCTCCGAGTTATTAATAAAATAAATATTTTGATTTTAAAATGAATAGCACACATGGAGATGCGCGTCTGTATATACAGTAAATAATAATAACCGTGATATCCTATTAAGTGTTAATACACAATAATTAAGTATTTAGTTTTATATTTTAAAAGTAGTTATAAGATCAATTGAATAGGAGTGAAGGAGGATCTGTTTGAATCTTATTAATTTATACTTTATGTAAAACAGAAGCAACGCATAATCTCCCCTAACACCCTCACCCCTCAAAATTCTTGCTTTACGATGCTTGAAAATTGCCTTTTTTGTCACTGAACTCCTGCCCTTTTGGAGTCTTCTGTACATTATTGCTTCCTGGTCGAGTTAATTAACTGTCAATCACAAACAGGTTTGAAAATCACTTAAAGAACCCAACTCAAAAGTCTGGAGTCGTGGTTATAATATTGGTTGAAAATAATGCGGTCACTTAAAATCAAAATAAGAAAGTCTGTTATTAGTTATGTATTGAGAGATTTAAAAACAATAACCAACAATGAAATGACCTTTTGAGAGTTGCACTCGAGGAGACTTAAGAACGCCATCTTGTTATGACGTCACTGTTTTTAACTGTATATATTTCATTGTTGAATCAAGGTTGTTAAGCAGTAAAGACGTCCATGTTTTCTGAAATTTTCACCTTTACCTTCTACACCATGTCTAATTTCAAGATACGATAAGTATGTGAAAATTATCCATGAATGTCTCTCACAAACGATGACTTTAAATTATATTTTATATTTAAATTATATTTTAAATTATATTACATATTTTGGTGCAGTAGTCGTCTCATTTTTAGCTTAGACAATGTGATATTATTTTACATGTCGTCTCGTTATATGTACGTGTCAGCATCATTTCATTTATTCGGTATGTACTTGTTTTATCCAGAAAAATGCAGTTAGAAACTTATCTAACATTGTAATGTTGAGGATAGCTCCTCACATTCAGCGTTAGGGGCAGGGGGTAACAACCCCGCTGTTTGATCAAAAGTGGGTGCTGATAACTGATTCTTAATTACTGAGCCACGAGGGCCTCTAACTTGGCCGTTTTGTGTTCAGATTGGATATACAGTACTGTGAAAAAGTGTTAGGACAAGATAATATTTTGTCATTCTTTCCATTTTATGTGGCTAATTTTTCCATGTCATTACAAAACGTAAACTTCAACACTATAGTAATGCTTCACTAATTCCTGTTGACAATTGAATGAACCAGGGAGAGAATACTTGTCATTCTTTAGAATTTCCATATCCTTGTACAAAGGGCATGTCAT
>NW_013668325.1:72621-74143 GCF_000517525.1 Limulus polyphemus
TCTTAACTATATAGAAAGAAGTTAGCAAGGAGCTAACAAATGGTATCGGTATATGCTAGAAGAAATCAATTTAATAGCACTCCACAAATAAAACCTTGATAAAGACAGCGTTTAACACTAGATATTAATATTAAGTTTTGTTGTCATGCCAGGCCCAAAAAACCGTAGAGAATTGTTAGTAGAGCAGAGAGTTCACATAAAAGCTTTACGTGATGCTGGTTGGACTCTCCGACAAATTGCTGCAGACTTGAAATGCTCTCCAAACACTGTCAAGTACACTCTAGATCGTGAGACCGAGACAGGTAAATATGAAAATAGGAAAGGAAAAGGCAGAACAACTAAACTCAATGATACTGATGTTAAGTATCTTCATTTATGCATCCTTTGAGACAGAAGGAAGACTGCCACTGATTTCAAGCATGAGATAAACGACCATGTACCAAATGACAGAAAAGTATCCAGATCTACAGTATCAAGAATACTCAACGTGTAACAGTTTAAAAAAAAATTACTTCGATCTTCAAATATTGTCAAGAGACTGAAATTTGCTAAAAAGTACAAAAACTGGACTGTTGATGATTGAAAAAGGTTGTTATGGATGAGTCCAAGTTTGAAATATTTGGTTCAAAGCGCAGGTTGTACATCCGGCGCTACTTACCTCAATGCATAGCACCTACCATGAAGCATGGGGGAGGCAGTGTGATGATTTGGGGCAACAAGAGATATTGGCAATATAGATGGAATAATGGACCAGCACAACTGCCATCAGATACTGATCCGTCATGGTATACCAATGATTTGTGTATTATTGGTAAAGGATTCTACTACCAAGAAGATAATGACACCAAACACTCATCCAGCCATGTAGACATTACTTAGCTAAAAAAGAAGCTGGTGGAGTCATTCAAATGATGCAATGGTCACCACAGAACTCCGATCTCAACACAATTGAACAGATCTAGGATTTTATGGATAAAAACACTTGACAAATCAAAAGTTAGTTCCAAATAAACTTTATGTGAGTATATTAGACACATTTGGAGTAAAATCCCGAAGGATGCTTTGATTAAATATGTTGTAACAATGCCTGAAAGACTGTCTGCAGTTATTAAAGCAAAAGGAAGACACACAAAATATTAACTGTCTTGCTGAACTCAAGCACTTCCACTGAGTTTCTGTTGTACTAACTATGAAGATTAATAAAATTTTGATGTTTCACTTGTGATTTACCTTCCATTGTTCTTTGAAAGTACCCTGAAATCTAATTTTTGACTGTGTCCTAACAACTTTGCACAGTACTGTATAAAGAGCACAACAGCTTGTATATAACAAGTCTTCTATGGATCAATCTACAGATATAAAGGGTATGATACCTTGTGTATAACAAGTCTTCTATGGACCAATCTACAGATATAAAGAGTACACCTTGTATATAACAACTCTTCTACAGACCAATCTACAAATATAAAGAGTATGACACCTTGTGTATAACAAGTCTTCTATGGACCAATCTACAGATATA
>NW_013668325.1:75022-82340 GCF_000517525.1 Limulus polyphemus
GGGGGGGCTCAAATTCCTGACGTAACTAAAGCGGTTTATACCAAGCGGTTGCACGAGGTAATCACTGTTTTAAATCTCGTGACTCCAGCCAGTAATAATGATGTAGTAACACTCGTGTGTCTATATACAGCACCGAACTTTTGGCCAAACCTAGACTATTGCCACAGCTGTTCCAAATGCTGAAATGCAACTCTTAACATCGCGTTAAAAATAGCAGTTTCATATCCGTTTTAGATTAAGTTGAGTAAGCACTCAAAAATGGCAAAACCACTGTTCTTCATTTTGGTGTTGAAATTTGTTTGTAGGTAGGATCAAAGCTACGGGTATCGAAACCCCGTTTCTAGCGTTGTAAGTCTACAGACGTAACGCTGTGCCACGGGGGGGGGAGGCTGGTGTCGAAGATGTAAAACATTGAGAAAACAGAAGAGGGCCGACACGAAAGAAATATCCCCGAACTAGGGTTAGATAACTGTACAAGAGATACTGGTATTTTAAAGATTTTCTCAGATAATTTTTCAGCCACTGGATGAGGACTTATGGAAGATGTGATATAATGTAATGACGTTTTAAATAATTCTAAAATAATAATTGAAACAAAAAGTATTGATATCTGATCAAAATATTTAACAAATCTGGGGTCCGATTCCACAAGGTGGACAGGGCACAGGTAGCTCATTGTGCAGTATTGTGCTAAAAGAACATTTAATATGTTATGTAGATTGAGAAATCAGCTCAAAATTGTGTGTAGAAATGGGTAAGTTAAACAAGTAAATATCTGGGAACAGTTGGCCCCTTTTAATATTCATGTTACTGCTTGTTGCTGTTGCAATAAACAAGGGGTCACTCAAATTTTTCTTATTTTTTTTTCATGATTTACCTGCTTTTACATGGTCGTCTCTTATATATAACTTGGCTGTTTTGTACATGTGAAAATGTTTTGATCAGATCGAAATTAAAGCAAGAACACCAAAACTAAATGATTAGTTTTCAATTAAATTATTAGCACTTGCATGTTTCTTAAATCTGATATTTTGCTAATTAGTCAATTATAGTGGTATTTTTGGAATGGGATTAGGTAAACAACTTGTCACCAGAGGGGGCCACTATGATAGCTATGCATGTATTTTTTATTATTTTTTTTTGGTTTAGCGAAGTGTGAATCCGACGATTCATGGTTCACGACCCGTCGCATCAAAATCACGCTCAGGGGTTGTAGGCGAGCTATAAGAGCGACGGTAAAATCCCACTAATCGTTAGTCGGTTGGTGCTGTTCTATATCTGCCTTTGCCTATTAGTGACAAATATGCACAGATAAATCTCGTGTAGCTTTGCGTGAAAAAGTCTTAAACAAGAAACATTAGTCACTAAACTAGTCCGACAAAGATAAAATTAAATAGTTTTGACTATAACACTGAAGTTCTCTTCTCACCCCACCCAACCCCAGACATTAATTTAGTCAGGTTCGTGAGAGTCTAGGTTACAATAATAACTTGTACGGGTTTAAAGGATGAACGTACATCACCTAAGGAAAGTTATATATATATATATATATATATAGGCTGAGTACTGTTTTTAAGAGATGATTTTTACATCAGTGCCTTTAAGCTGACGGTTAGGGGGCGCTAGGCTCGCAATATGCGGGGCTGCGGATTCGAATCCCATCACCGAACATGCTCGCCCTTTCAGCCGTTGGGGTGTTATAACGTAGCAGTCAATCCCAGAGTTCGTTGATAAAAAGTAGCCCAAGAGTTGCCGGTGTTGACCTTCCCTCTAGTCTATCACTTCGAAATTAGTTACGACTAGCTCAAATAGCTCTTGAGTAGCTTTGCACTTAAATCAAGCCCCCCAGTAGCACAGTGGTATGTCTGCGGAATTACAACGGTAGAATCCGGGTTTCGATACCCGTGGTGGGCAGAGCACAGATAGCCCATTGTGTAGCTTTGTGCTTAATTACAAACAAATCGGTCGTTAAAATCTAGGAATTTTTCATTTCTCAGTCTGTTTCAGCGAACACTAAAAGGATAACAAAATGAAGGGTGAATAATTTCCACAGCAACGAAGAAACCAATTGTTTACAAAGCCAAATAAAACAAAAAATTGTTTAACAACCTTTTACAAATTTGCGTGACGAACTTCGGATCTACGGGTCCAATGTTTGAGTTCCGTTACCGCTCTGCACTTTGGGGCCACGATAAAGGGGGGGACGTTCAAATTCCACTTTTCGATTAGAGTAGCACAAGAGTTGGCGGTGGGTGGTGTTGAGTTGCTTCTTTCCCTCTGTAGTGTACCAGTTCAAAAGTAGGAATGGCTAGCGCATTGCGCGAATATCAAAAAAAAAAAACAAACACAGAAGTTTTAGTTTTCTGCAATTCGTTTTTAATTGTTTGTTACTTTCGGAAAGTGTGTTAATGGTGTGTACAATTTGTAATGGTGTTTTGAAATGAAACTGAAAAAAAAAATGTCGATATATTTATTTTATTTATCAATGACGATAGGTACACATACACGTGAGTTCCACAGTTATGAACCTACAATTAAATGTACAAACTCAGAACTCATCCATGGAACGTTTACATTCCTAAAAATATATATATTTACATTTTCTCATTTTGGTTTTACTAACACTTGTCGAGAAAAAGAGAGAGAGAGGAAATAATGCAGATCGTTAAACATCATCTAATCTAGTCTAAACGTTCAGTGTGCAGATGAAAATAAAGAACACAACTTTGGGCTATAGTTTGTTTTATAACCAGCAGTGAGCATTTTGGCGAAAAAGAATCGAAAAGCCCAGTCTATTCTTGGACTTGTCTCATATCACAGAATTAGTCCGGTTTTGAAATATTCCTCGTCAGATATCACGGACAAGAGTAAAGCTAGGAACAAGACTAGGCCTCTTATGGTGGTGGACTGGTTGGTGCATGTAATGACCTCATCGTAATAACCTCTACCAATGTAGATGTTTAAACACATACCTTAAGACTTAAATATTCACATTAATGTAGTTTACTTGTGGTGAATGAAGGACACAAAAACATCATTCAACATCTTGTTGTTGTTGACATTGTGTGTTTTCATAGCATCATTGTTCTCACCAGTGTTTGTACTCATAACGTTATTGTTGTTGAAAGTATTTGTATTCCCGCATTGTTGAAATTTACATTGTTTGTATTCACCATATTGTTGATTTTTACACTGTTGTTCTTACATTGTTTGTATTCACCACATTGTTGATTTTTACACTATTGTTCTTACATTGTTTGTATTCACCACAAAACAATGTAAGAACAATAGTGTAAAAACAACAATGTGGTGAATATAAACAATGTAAGAACAATAGTGTAAAAACAACAAAATATTCACCACATTGTCGCTTTTACACTATTGTTCTTACATTGTTTGTATTCACCACATTGTTTGTTTTTACACTATTGTTCTTACATTGTTTGTATTCACCACATTGTTGATTTTTACACTATTGTTCTTACATTGTTTGTATTCACCACATTGTTGATTTTTACACTATTGTTCTTACATTGTTTGTATTCACCACATTGTTGAATTTTTACATTGTATTAAAAAACTTAAAAAATGCTGCTGCTGAACTATTAAATTTCCCAAGCATTGTGCATTATATTCATCTATTCTATAATAGTACAGAAAACACCGAAACAGTATAAGAAGCTGGAAAATATAACATCTATAAAAATAATAACAAACAAACAAGTTTGATTCTTAAAAGTCCTAATTAACACTGATCAAACCAATTTCATAGGAACTTTTTAAGCCTAATGTTTTCAACGTAACATAACAATTATTATTATTATTATTACATCTACAAGTTTCATTTTTATCAAATTCAAAATGGCCAATAAATCATAGGAACATTAGCCAGTAATCTGATTGTATTTTAACTGAAAAAACTTTTATTGCAATGTCCACTGGCTGCCAATCCTTACGTATCACTTAGTAACACAAACGGTTGTCAACTCTTGCATATCACTTAGTAACACAAACGGTTGTTAATAGTTACATATCACTTAGCAACACAAACGGTTGTTAATAGTTACATATCACTTAGCAACACAAACAGTTGTCAATAGTTACATATCACTTAGAAACACAAACGGTTGTCATTAGTTACGTGTCACCATACTTGATAAAACCCCAGTGCACATGAATTGTTACTTCTGCGTTTCCTCCATCATCAACATATCTTATGGTTCAGTCTTTAATGCAAACGTTTTAATACGTAACAAGTTAAAAATAAATAACAAACATTTAGTGCTAAACCAACATTTTCAGAGTTCCTTTTGCTCAAATAGAAGAGAAATTTATTCCAGGTGGCTCTAAATAAATTCGGCCTAACGTGAGATTTAATATAAAAACAAAATGTATTGACATTAAATTGCGTGGCTTTTAAGTATCTTAGTTATTTGTTTTTTTAATTTACTGGAAGAGTACTTTTAATCTTTTTGTGATGATCTGTATATAGCTGGCTTAGTTTTAGTCACAAGTTCTTAATCATTTCTATACTTATATCAATATTTCTTTAATACACTTTATATCTCTAAACCCAAGTCTTTATATTCTTGTTTTGTCTTCTATACACAAATATAGCAGACAAAATGCATTTTTGATACGTTCCTGGATCTTGTACGAACTGGGAATTTTCGTTCTGACGTAACAAAACACTGGAAGTTGCAAACAGTGGCTGTTCATATCTCGGGATATGCCTGAAAAAAAAAGAGTGAAATAAATTCAATAACAAAACTACATTTTCCTCTGAATATATAGCTCGCAGTGCGAATAAAACGCAGCACGCAAATGATCAGTCACAGTCTATTCGGGCCGGTCGTGGCCTAGTAGTTAGCATGCTTTGACTGTGAATCAGAGAATTCATGGTTCGTAACCCGTTACCGGAAAAGTACCTCTACAGTTTGGTGCGGAGAGTGCGCTATAAGAGTAGCTGTCAACGTCCTGTTCTTTACGGTCTGATTTATCTTCACTTCTAGATACAAATCACAAAATCATTATGGGCTAACGTTGTGGGCTAAAAAGACAGTTTGGTATACTTTGGTTGTTTTTCGAATTTCGCCCAAAGCTACTCAAGGACCATCTACGCTAGCCGTCCATAATTTTGGAGCAATACACTACAGGGAAAGCAACTAGTCAACACAACCCACAACCAACTTGTGGGCTATTCTTGACGAATAATGGGATTTAACCGTCACTCTTATAACGCACTGATGATCCCATAGTATGGAGCACAATGTTTTTTTTTCACTAACGGGACGCAAACTGGGGACCCACAGTCTGCCAGTAACGTGACGCGAACCACGTACCCTCAGTCTGCCAGTAACGGAGCGCGAACCACGGGCCCACAGTCTGCCAGTAACGAAGCACGAACCACGGGCCCACAGTCTGCCAGTAACGGGGCGCGAATCATGGACCCACAATCTACCAGTAGCGTGGCGTGAACCACGGACCCACAGTCTGCCAGTGACAGGGCGCTAACCACGGGTCCACAGACTGCCAGTAACGGGTCGCGAACCATGGACCCACAGTCTGCCACTAACAGGGCGCGAACCACGTATCCACAGTCTGCCACTAACGAAGCACGAACCATGGACCCACAGTCTGCCAGTGACGGGGCGCGAACCACGGGTCGAAGTCTGCCAGTAACGGGGCACGAACCACGGGTCCACAATCTGGCACGCTAATCACTGGGGCACGCTTGGCCTGGCTTGCTTTGGATATTTACCCAAAGCTACTCAATGACTATCTTCACTAGCCGACCCCAATTTTGAACTAATAGATTAGAGGGAAGGTTTATGGGCAACACCACCAACCGACAACTCGTGGGCTACTCTAATAGATTAGTGGGAGTTGACTGTTACTATTATTACGCACCCACGGCCCCAAGGTTCGAAGCACGATTTTGTGGCAACGAGACGTGAACCATGGACCCTTGAAATCTGAGTCCAACACGATAACGACTAGGCAACGCCCATTCCATCTGTTAACGGATCTTTCAATAAAATGTATTTTCATAACTCGAAATGTAATGTGTTATCCGATAGGGAGAGGTCCGGCATGGTCTGGTGGTTAAGGCAATCGACTCGCAATCTGAGGGTCGCGGGTTCGAATCCCCGTCACCAAACATGCTCGTCCTATCAGCCGTGAAGTAGTTATAATGTGACGGTCAATCCCACTATTTATTAGTAAAAGAGTAGCCCAAGAGTTGGCGGTGGGTGGTGTTGACTAGCTGCCTTTCCTCTAGTTTATCACTGTTAAATAAGGACGGCTAACAGAGATAGCCCTCGTGCGCGAAATTCCAAAGAAACGCACAATAAAAACAACAACATCCAATAGGAACAACTTTCATACTTGAAAGTAAACTAAACCCTTTTTCACTCGTGTTTTCGTATAAACAAAACCTAAACCAGACATAAAACTCAAGAATAGATGGAAACCATCGTATTCAGCTGATAAAACATACTTATTTTTAATCGACTGACATTTCATTATTGCTAAGCCTCGTCATTATTTTTAATCGATTGACATTTCATTATTGCTAAGCCTCGTCATTATTTTTAATCGATTGACATTTCATTATTGTTAAGCCTCGTCATAAATGTGAACTCTGCTTTAAACTTAGAAATCATATACAATTATTATCAGTCTTAATTTATATACACTTTAAAAATCATATACAATTATTATCAGTCTTAATTTATATACACTTTAGAAATCATATACAATTATTATCAGTCTTAATTTATATACACTTTAGAAATCATATACAATTATTATCAGTCTTAATTTATATACACTTTAATTATTTTTTTTAAAATAGGTTCCAGAAGAAAAAAAGGGTAATTTCTTTAATAAAACCATCAAATATTTAACTTAATTCAAACCGACAACTTCAAACGAGGTCTGAAACAACGTGTAAAAATGTATCAGAAAATACTGAAACGAACAATTTTCTCGTAATTCGTGATAAAACCAAATCTCTAATTTTTAGTAATAAGTTCAGGTTCAAATGTCAGTAATTAAATGTACGGTCGTGTCACGAAAAAAAAAAACAACAAATAAACGATTATTAACTTACCTTCCGTGTAATAAGATTCGATTCTGTTGAATACAAAATATGTTTTTGTTGTAACAGACCATAAACATTTTAAAGTAAAGTAACTTACGTGGCGTTTCTAGAAATTTTCAGTTGAGGGAAGGGGGAGGCATAAGGGGGTCAAATTTAGTTTGGGGCCAGAAAAAATTATCACTTATATATCAGTGTGAGTCAGTGTTAAAAATA
>NW_013668325.1:83274-98906 GCF_000517525.1 Limulus polyphemus
TATATTTATTTATGTTTTCCAAATCAATACAATGGTACTAGAACTATTTTTTTTTTTAATAATATCACTTCCTCAATGTTGGAGGTGATATTAGAGCTAAGATCCAAATTTAAAGAAGTGTTATTAATTTAATTTTACGCCGTTTCAAACCGTGGCATGACAAAGTTTAGGGAACTTTTTACTCCCGCGGAAGACTTTACGAGTAACGTGAGTTAACATCAAACTCGGTGTACTTAACACGATATTTACTCAGTTTTTAAGCACTATCTTGTACACCTCCAGTACATAAACTAGAATGCGTACGTTAAACAAAAATCCTGAAGGTAACGCCGTCTGTCCGCAGTGGGTGAATCGAACACCGGATTTTATGGTTGTAAGTCTGTAAACTAAATAAACGTCTTGCAAGATTTAATCGTATATGTTTCATATGATGAATCGTATTGAAAAACTCTGACAGATAATAGAATTTCTTTAAATTCATTTTCTTTTGAATCAAAAAAAAAATAGTGACCTTCATTCAGTAATCTTCATCTCAAAAAGACAGAAACTTTAATCTTATAATACCTCTATTGAGTTTTAAAGCTTGGGCCGCTTTTGACCATAAATGTTCCTTCCCAGACTATGAATTTTGCCTTTTTTTTTTGGTAAAAAATACCAGAAGGATGTAAAAGTGTGTATTTAAATGCTAATCATAACGTGACTGTCAAGTGATTTGTTTATCAAAGCAGGAAGATGTAAAAACGAACGTATTGGAGAACATTTACAGCAAATTACGGAGAAGATTCCTCCTGAAATACACCCTCCCACTGCCAGGAATACGCTTGTCTAACTGTGTCCCTCCCCCAGTGGCTCAGCGGCAAATCTGTAGGCTTAGAACGACAAAAAATCAGGTTTCGATACTACTGGTGGGCAGAGCACATATAGCCCATTATGTATCTTTGCGCCTAACAACAAACAAACCACCATAAACTTGTAAGAAAAACATTTACATGCTATGTGATTACCAAATCTTCCAGCTACTTTCTGTACGGATATTACCGTAACATATCCGCAATCCGCTGAGGAGTTCAATGGCCCCACTCAGAGGCCCCAGTGTACTCAATGGGGTCTGTGCCCCCCCAAAAAAAGTTAAACGCTTTATTGCTATGTGTGGCCCCACTAGCTTGTGAGTCAGGATATGAAGATAGTTTCAAATATGGCGCCCCTAAATCCAGTTCGAGTTCTGATACTCTTAAAACCTACTCTCCTCATCATGCATGGGTTATTTTAAAGGGATATAGATAAGGACGCCTGCTAGTTCCCGGACATACATTCAAACCTACAAATTGAGATTTGACAGCTGTCTCACGCGAAAAGGACCACATTCCACCGACAAAAAAGGCACTTTTCAAATCTTACCACACGTTACACTGATAAGAAAAGTACCTTTCAACAACTTAAAACACATTCCACCGACAAAAAAGGCACTTTTCATATCTTACCACACGTTACACTGATAAGAAAAGCACCTTTCAACAACTTAAAACACATTCCACCGACAAAAAAGGCACTTTTCAAATCTTACCACACGTTCCACTGATAAGAAAAGTACCTTTCAACAACTTAAAACACATTCCACCGACAAAAAAGGCACTTTTCATATCTTACCACACGTTCCACTGATAAGAAAAGCACCTTTCAACAACTTAAAACACATTCCACTGACAAAAAGGCACTTTTCAAATCTTACACACGTTCCACTGATAAGAAAAGACACTTCTCAATACCTTACCACTTAAAAACTGAGCAGAACAAAGAAATTCAAATGATATAAAAAGTAAGCACTAAACTAACATCACAATATAGTGAAACTTAATTTACACTCACCATAAAAATCCGTTTGAGAATTTTCAGAGATGACAGATCTGTGACTAGGTATATTTGAGTTGCGAGTCCACAATTGAGGAACATACATACACACAAAAGAATAACAAACAAACACATGTTCGAGAAAGCCAAAGAACGGCTGAAGTGGATCGGCTACGGTCATTGACAGACGTATTTTAACAATTGGTAGTTTGAAAGGTAAACATGCACTTACACAAATATATGTATATCCAAGAAGGATGCTCGGAGATTTTTATCCCCTTGATATATCTCTCTCCATCGTTCTCCGGCATATTACAAGAGTCCACATTATACTTTGTGCTTGAATTTAAAATCCAAACTGTACTAACTGAAGCAAGATTTTGTTCTTTGTTATATTTATCTTGAAAATATACATACTAGCTGATGTAAACATTAATATTGTAAATCAATTTTTCTTTAAATGCTTCATAATTCTAAATAAAACCTTGTCGAGTTTACCAGTAAGGTCCTTCAGTAACCAAATGATTCCAACTGGCAAAGTCAGTCCAGGAATCAAATTCTGCTTTGAAGGCGTCGACGAACTTTTGTAGATCAAGTGATTCCTGGGGTTTCATTTTGGACAAGACCAGCTTGTAATTGGAACCGCCATTATTGTCCCAAAATTCGGAGGTTTGATTTTTGAAGCATACACAGAATTCTATTACTTCAAACTTGGCTGCTGACGAAGGAATTGCAGCCGAGAAGGAAAACGTATCGTAAGAAGATGAACATTCCATTCCATGTGGGACAAACATGGCGGGCGCGTCTTGGTAGCTAAGCCAACGATCGAAGGTTATCCGGATAAACACTTCTTTTTCGAAAGAGAGATTTTTGACTTTCACGGTACCGGTGAATTGGTCATCGTCTTTAATTATCACATTTTCCAAAGACACGCAATTAAGTTCCAACTTGTTTCTAAACTCTATGTAATCAGAAGCCGGCTGAGTAAAAGATGGTTCCCATTTATATTCCACGTTCACCTGGGGTCTTGCCCCTCGAGTTATACATTCTAAGAATTCTTCACTCCATTTGGGTGGGCAATCCGAGGGCTCCGTCATGAATCGAACGTGCGTGAGGGCTAATCCTTTATCGTCAGCGAACCACACGCGTTTTTTGCCCTTTACCTCATCTTTGGACTCCAATGTGACATCATCTTCACGCATCAGGAGACACGAACGAATTGGTGGCATTTTAGAATGGTTTGGATACGTGTACACATTCGTAAAGCCATTCAACTTGTGTTGGTTGCGAAAGGTGCTGAGACTATTAAAACCATCGTGCTTGAAGAGTGGAGGACTAGCCGATAAAAAGATCTCCAGATCCATCTGACTCAGCGATCGTGCCAACTCTCTCTCTGAAATCCAAATAATAAAGAAATTCAGGTACGTATATAAAAAAAAATGCAATCCCTGTAGCATATCATCTTATTTTAAATACCACAACTACACTATGGTTTGGAAAAAAACCTACAGTATTTGTGAATAAACATTTTTTTTTAAACTTTTACAACGAAATTCTACAGCTTATTGCCAAATATACCAAAACCATTTTGATGACTACTAGTTTAAAAAGCTATCACCATACTTTCTAGAAAAATATAAATCCCTATACTGTCCTGAATAATATACTGGATTTCGGTTCGAATCCCGTCACAGAGCATGCTCGCCCTTTTAGCTAAGGGGGGTGTTATAAAGTGACGTTCAATTCCACTTTTCGTTGGTAAAGAGCAGGTAGCCCAAGAGTTGGCGGTGGGTGGTGTTGGCTAGCTGCCTTTCATCTAGTCTAGCCCTGATAGATTAGAGATGGCTGGCGCAGGTAGCCGTCGGGTAACTTTGCACGAAATTCAACAAACAAACAAATAGGCCGGATTGTATCAACACTCATATCAGCACACAAATAACGTTCACCTTGAAAAATTTGACTTGCTATTAATATTAATTATTTCAATAAAGTGATTACACACCGTAAAGTGAGTAAAGATTTAGTAACACGAGATAGTTGACTGTCATATGTGACAGACCCGTCACTCTATCTGCTGTACGTTATATACGCGAAAATTAATTTTATATTAAACGTTATGTTTGATTGTACTTAAGATGGCATTAAGTTAAACTAAGAGTAACTTTCGAAATAAGGATGAAACTTTTTGAAACATCAGGACTAAACCGTATTGTATATCGGGATTTCTCAACAAGGAGAACGTTAAATTCGATGACGAGGAACCCACTTTGAGACTAATAATGGTTGGAGACGGCTTGAAAGGGTAATGAAGAAAAACTAGTAACCTGATGATGACAAAACCTTGTCGAAACGTTGTACATTTGCTGTTATTTTAGACTTATATTAAAGTTTTTTCTTCATTACCCATTCAAGTCGTCTCCAACCATCATAAGGAGAATATTGATCAATCTAGGACGTCTTCTTCACTATACGAAACTTTAAAATAATAGTAAAACACTCAAAACCGGACCTTATCATTCAAATATTTGTCAAGCCTTCCCTTAAACTCCTTTAAACTAACTGCACCTATCATATCTGAAAGAAACTCATTCCATTGTAAAGGAAGCTATGATAACAATAAGTCCATGAAACATGAAACTATTTTGTGTCTATTGTACTGAATTAAATAGATTGTACCAAAAGCATCAAGTAAAAATTTCCTGAGAGAACCGGATCAATGCCTTCAAACTTTATAATTTCCAGAAAAAATAATGAATTAGTAGGATAAAGGAAACAAAGATTTTTATTTTTGAAAACTTTGGAATCCAAACTCAACTGATAAATTAACTTTGGAATCCAAACTCAACTGATAAATTAACTCTGGAATCCAAACTCAACTGATAAATTAACTTTGGAATCCAAACTCAACTGATAAATTAACTCTGGAATCCAAACTCAACTGATAAATTAACTCTGGAATCCAAACTCAACTGATAAATTAACTTTGGAATCCAAACTCAACTGATAAATTGCATGAGCTGAATGTTTGCTAAAGAAAAAGAAAGAGAGACATTTTATTCCTTCAAGTAGCCCCCCCCCCCCCCAGTAGCATAGCGGTATGTCTGCGGATTTACAACGCTAGAAACCGGGTTTCGATACCCGTGGTGGGCAGAGCACAGACAGCCCATTGTGCTTAACTTCAAACAAACAAACCTTTATGTAGGATTATAAAGGTCTTAATTAAGCTATCTATTCGGTTAAAGTCATTTACAGCATTTGTTTCTAATCGGATATATGGAGAATAACTATTTATCCTGGTTACAATGGCGCCAAATGAGCCTGGAAAAAAAACAAACTGAAAAAAATAAGACACGCATTCTACTCATTTTGATAGGATGTGAATAGTCTAAATCAAACTATTTATTCTGTTAAAATCGCTTATAGCATTTTTTTATGCAAAGATCTGGACATTAATTGTGTTTATCTTAATTCCTAAGTTTAAAATGGCGCCAAGTGAGCTTGGGAACAGACAAAACAACGTAATGGTCAAATGTTAAAATTTACTGAAAGTTAAAAGCAGTATCCTAAAATTTATGCTGGCTAAATCTCTCTCTTTTTTTTTTTGTTAAGTTATGATTTTCCTGTTTTTCTGTAGAACAAAACCAAATTCTAACATTCCAGTCTCGACTTACCTGAACTTGAATAATTAAGTTACACGTTTACATGGGAGTTGTAAGTATACAATTAACTTTTCTTTTACAAATGCGTCAGTTTGAAAATATAGTTCATCATCCAAAACTTGTCACTACTTCCGAAGTCTTATAAATAAAAAAACATAACTTCGTTCAAATAAACCCCTTATTTCTTTCCCGCTTTGCTTACAAATGAAACCCAGCTAAACCGGCTTACCATCTCTTAACTAATACCACTGCACGTGCTACAGAAATCGGAACCAATGGCGCCGCTCACGAGTGTGGAATTCTCACAACAGCCGACTCGGCTCTGGACCAATAACAACCACCGTTAAGAGTTAACCTTTTATTTGTAAGACTGTACACTATTGGTTGAAAGTAGCAATCCAAAGGAGACGGGTCATGCCGTAGTTATCTTGTATAGTTACTACTTCAGAGTCTGCGATTTATACATAACCAGTTGTTCTCAAAGTTTCTGTAAAAAATGTTTATTTTGGTTTTCCTGGCTATGGTTAATCAATACCTGTTAATTAGTATATTTCTGGCTACAATTATTGAACTGTAAAATTCAAGTATAACTCATTCACCTTATATATGGAGACATGTACTGTTGATCTTTACGACCTATCTAACGTGATGTTGATGTCGTAAATATTACTATTCGTAGCGCCATCTGTTGCAAATACAGATAATATAATTTCTACAAAAGTACGTTGAGAGATAGCTTATGTAATTAAATACATTGGTGGAAAAATTTGTTGCATCAGCCAATTTTTTCACATTTTTCTTTGGAATCGTCCTCTGTTTGAAGGTCTTAATGTATGTAGGCAGAAATGTCTTTCATGGATGACGGAGTACTGTCATCAGCAGCTTTATAGGCTGTCTGGGTATTGCATCAGCCATTTTTTGGCTATAAACAGAGATTCCTACTGATTTTTCAGTTTAAAAGCCTATCTGCTACAACGTACGTGTGGCCAAAGGTTGAGAGTTAACTACACACACACACACACAAAATAAAAGAAACAGCTATTATTTCTTTGAACAAAGAGGGACTTTCGACAAGGCAGTTTACTAGAGGAATTGAATTTAACCAGTCTACTGTGAGCCGCTGGGTACAGAGATATAGAAACAGACTGGCTGTGTGAAGTGGCGGAAGGAATGGGAAGAAAACTTCCACAACAGCAGACGACTGTGTTCAAAAACGCACGAGCCCGCAGAATCGTCGATTTCACCATGCGCATTGTCCAGTCTCGCTAGTGTTTAGCCGGTCTCACCTGTGTCTCCCAAAAAAGAAACCACTCCTCTGTGGGTCAAAGATCATGCTTAGTGGACTGAAGTTATGTGGACGAAGTAATCTTGTCAAATGAAACAAAGTTCAACACTGGTCAGATGGGAAGAACTTTGTACGACGTAGATATGGAGAAGAGTTTCATCCAGCGTGTTTCAATGTTACTGTGAAGCACACACAGGATAAGGTGACACGGGATGGATCTCTGGCCAGGGTGTGGGACGTCTAGGTTTTGTGAAAGGTACTGTCAATGTCAACAAGTACATCGAGATGCTCGAGTCCCGGTTAAAGCCAACAATTCGGTATCACTTCAGTGGAACTGACCAGTGTACATTCCAGGATGAGCCTGCTCCTTGTCACAGGACTAAAATGGTTGGTAATATTCATGTGGTAGACGTGGGATAAAGAGAAAACTTCAATCTACGTGTATTGAAAAGATATCTCAGGTTCTGTTTCATTGCTTCAGGTGAAGGACCATTTTTAAAGGGAGAGGATCAAGACACTCAACTGGCCAGACAACAGCCCAGATCCGAAAACTATTGGAAGGTAATTGGTAACAAAGTATAAAAGAAGAAACCGAGAAGCACCTTGGAACTGCAAGAAACCCTAATCCACGAGCTTAATTATGTCATATTCCATGGCGATGTCAAGCAATTATCAAGATCAGAGGGGTCACAACCAAATATTGAAATAAGAAACAGACTCTATGATCACGTTTTGTTATCTTTAAATCCAGGTTTCTTACTCATGGAACATTTTCGTATTTGTTGATCATCTGCGGTAATACATTTGTCGCGGTTGATTCGTTAACAAAGATGCATATATGTTAGTAAAAACGGAACAAACTGTCAGAAGTCTGATACAAGAGAAACTAGTTTCGACACATTCGTGGGTCCTCTTCAGTCTCACGTTTTCTTCTGTGTTTTTCCACCGATTGCTCTACACGATATTGTGTTCTATTATCATTATGCATATATGTGTTTGGATGATTGAAATACATCACACAATGTCCATAACCGTTTTACACTAGTTCTGACACTTCCACAATCTCGGGAAAAGAAATAACAGGAACCAAGAAAAGTGTGAAAAGAAATTGGTTGATGTAATATTTTTTTCCACTACTGTATATCAAATAATTATTTGTTTAAACTAATAAAAAACATAAGTTATTTTTATGTTTATTCTTTTAGTTTTGATTTAATTTTGGAATTTTCATATAAATATCTGAACCCTAAGCTTTGTATGTGTCAATGATCGCACGAGCAACCGAAATAAATCTAAGAACGAGCCTACTGGAAAGCTATGATTCCTTCAAACGCCAGTCAGTTGTGTTCATCGTGTTCGATGCTGGTGGTTATCGTGCAGGACTGTACACACGAGGTTCCTTGGTTCGCGGGTGAGTTATAAAAGTAACGGTCAAATTAAAAGTTTATTGTAGTCCACGAATTGGCGATGGGTGACGTTGACTAGCGACCTACTCTCTGGTCTATCACTTTATAATTAGGGACGGCTAGCGCAGATAACCCTCTAACAGCTTTAGCGCGAAATTCCAAAAATAACATCTTATCGGATGACGTCATAAGATTTGTTGCAAGTCCCCTTTAAGGCCCGCAGGTCGTCCTTGAACAAAGTTACAAACATTAAAAGATTTGATGAGATTTATTTTTACGTTTTGATTACCAGGATTACCGGAGACTTACGGAGATGTTGAATTTCAAGAATCTGTTATTTTAAATAGAAGCCACACTGGCTCTTCAAAATAACGAGAGGCTCATTTGGTCATCATGTCCTAAAGCATCAGGAATTAGTAACCTTTAAACACAAGGAAATTATTTAATTCCAATACCTTTTTTTTTGTTTTTTGGTTGTAAATCGGGTTACATTTAAGTCTTACTGTATAATTTCGGAAACGAAAACAATGATAAGACAATGCGTTTTTACAGCCAAACGTTGTATTACCACATATTACGAGTTAAGCCTATTTAAATAAACTTAAATTTCATATACAGCTAAATATAAATTGTCACATCCAGTATAAATGTACGATATAAAATTTATAATGATAATTTTTACATATAATTAATGTTTTTAAAGTTCTTTGTTGAATCCGAAGACATTACTGTCTGCTTTACAGATAATACGATAGGTGCTACCCTCTAGTGGTGAAAATGGGTACCAACTTTTATTATATTCCCGGGATAAAAAACATCCATAGTGGAGACTCCATCTGAAACAACTTAAAAAAATAAATAAATAAAAGAAGAAAAACCTGTATCTACATAAATACACACATAAATATTACTTTTAAGTTTAAAAGATCATATCAAAAGTTAATATCAAAGGCGCCAACTAAAAACTACATTAAAAAAACACATTTATAGATGGACCTGGAGTAAAACACAATTGTTTTACAGGTGGACCTGAAGTAAAACACAACTTTTTACAGATGGACCTGAAGTAAAACGGTAATTTTTACCGATGTGCCTGAATAAAACGTCACTTTTTTACAGATGTACCTGAAATAAAACATCACTTTTTACAGATGTCCCTGGAGTAAAACACCACTTTTTTTTTACATGTGGACCTGAAGTAAAACATGGCTTTTGATAGATGTACCTGGAGTAAAACACCACTTTTTTACAGGTGGACCTGAAGTAGAACACCACTTTTTACAGATGGACCTGAACTAAAACATAGCTTTTTTACAGATGCACCAGAAGTAAAACGTCACTTTTTACAGATGGACCTGAAGTAAAACATCGTTTTTTACAGATACACCAGAAGTAAAACGTCACTTTTTACAGATGGACCTGAAGTAAAACATCACTTTTTACAGATGGACCTGATGTAAACACATCACTTTTACAGATGGACCTGAAGTAAAACATCACTTTTTACAGGTGGACCTGAAGTAAACACATCACTTTGTACAGATGGACCTGAAGTAAACACACCACTTTGTATAGATGAACCTGAAGTAAATACACCACTTTTTACAGATGGACATGATGTAAACACTTTTTACATATGGACTGGAAGTAAAACATAGCTTTTTTACAGATGGACCTGAAGTAAAACATCACTTTTACAGATGGACCTGATGTAAACACTTTTTACAGTTGGACCAGAAGTAAACACACCACTTTTTACAGATGGACCTGATTACTTCAGGGATGAAAAACTACACGAAAAATTCTATAAAATGATACCTTTCCTATGAACAATGTTTTAAACTTTGTCACTGAGAACATGAACTTAAGATGTAAAACCAATCTCAGATCAACAAGAAACAAACTACTATTGGTTGAAAAAAGGAATAAAATACACTACACAGGAAATATTAATCAAATTGGAATAATTTATATAAACCTTTAAAAATATGTAATACCATGGTGAGTGTAACTATTAAATAATATAATAAAACGTTACCATGGTGAGTGTAACTATTAAATAATATAATAAAATGTTACCATGGTGAGTGTAACTATTAAATAATATAATAAAACGTTACCATGGTGAGTGTAACTATTAAATAATATAACAAAATGTTACCATGGTGAGTGTAACTATTAAATAATGTAATAAAATGTTACCATGGTGAGTGTAAGCATCAAATTATGTAACAAAATGTTACCATGGTGAGTGTAACTATTTCACAAGATTACTATGGTGGGTATACATTGTGTTAAGTGATAAAACATTACCATGGTGAGTGTAACTATTAAATAATGTAACAAAATGTTACCATGGTGAGTGTAACTATTAAATAATGTAATAGAACGTTACCACGGTGAGTGTAACTATTAAATAATGTAATAAAATGTTACCATGGCAAGTATAAGTATTAAATAATGTAATACAACATTACCATGGTAAGAGTAACTATTTAAAAAATTATGTATTAAAACGTTATTGTAGTGGGTATATATTGTGTTAAGTGATAAAACGTTACTATGGTGAGTGTAACTATTAAATAATGTAACAAAATGTTACCATGGCGAGTATAATAAAACGTTACTATGGTGAGTGTAACTATTAAATAATGTAACAAAATGTTACCATGGCGAGTATAATAAAACGTTACTATGGTGAGTGTAACTATTAAATAATGTAACAAAACGTTACCATGATGAGTGCAAGTATTAAATAATATAATAAAACGTTACCATGGTGAGTGTAACTATTTCACAAGATTACTGTGGTGGGTATACACTATTAACGTGGTAATAATTAAAAACTAACAAACTGTCACTAAGCTACTAACACAGGCATCAGTTTCCATCATTTCTGTCTCTAGTTGACGAGAAACAATGACATCAAATAAACCAAACAAACATTATTAAAAATATTTTCCTGGAGACGGAGTAACAGTAGTTTCTTGTTTACATATTTTGAATTTCAGTTAAGTACCGCCAATCTTTTGTGCAAACAAAAAAAAAACAACCAACTATTACATATTTCAAGGTACTGCTAAATATGGTGAAAAAACAAATCTGTACAAGTAAATTATTAATGTACATTACTGTATTTAATATTTAATTAAACTAGACTAGCACCTAACAACAGGAAATTGTGAAGTAAGTACATGTAACACAGACAACGGTGTTGGTAACTGTTAGTTACTGTGGTTTGAGTGTATCCTTGTGAAGTAAGTACATGTAACACAGACAACAGTGTTGGTAACTGTTAGTTACTGTGGTTTGAGTGTATCCTTGTGAAGTAAGTACATGTAACACAGACAACAGTGTTGGTAATTGTTAGTTACTGTGATTTGAGTGTATCCTTGTGAAGTAAGTACATGTAACACAGACAACAGTGTTGGTAACTGTTAGGTTACTGTGGTTTGAGTGTATCCTTGTGAAGTAAGTACATGTAACACAGACAACAGTGTTGGTAATTGTTAATTACCATTGTTTGAGTTTATCATTGCGAAGTAATTACTTCAAGAGTAGGCAATACATTTTAAATAAAGTGGTGAAAATCACTAACGTACATAATGCAATACTTTAACATTTTTCAAAACCTACTGTTATGAAGTGTTTATTTTTACCTGGAACCCCTAAGTCTTTGGCTTTAAATCCTGTAAACGATTAATAATTAATAGTCATATTAAAGTTACCAAATATTATTTTCTGTCATTTTGCAAGAAGTTATGACCACTTACACACAAAGTAAAGAGAAATGAGATATCTGTTCAATATTTTAATGAATGACCTTGCTTTCATCATTCACAACAACAAAACACTTTTAGTACAAAAAAACATAAGATACCCACACATAAATGTACATGCTTTTGTTATTATTAGATCTAGCTTTCAGCAAAACAAAAGAACCTCTTTTGAGATCTATGAAAAGTTGTGAAAGTGAGATATTTTTTATTTAGTTGAAAGTTATAGCTAACTGATAAACTTGTCCGGTAAAATAATAAAAAACCATTACAAATAGTTGAGGGAATAGTGTTTTAAGTACACATGAAGCAAAGTTTTGAGAATATCACTTACATAGTTACTATGATCATAGTTCATCCCACATAAAAATATCAGAAATATCCATCCAATCACATAATGATTAAATGATAAAGAATACACATCTCTGTTTACTTATAAACAGTAACTATTTCACATAAATAGCAGAAATATTCATACAACCACAAGACGATTAAACAATAAAGAATACACATCTCTGTTTACTTATAAACAGTAACTGTTACACATAAATATCAGAAATATTCATACAACCACAAGACGATTAAACAATAAAGAATACACATCTCTGTTTACTTATAAACAGTAACTGTTACACATAAATATCAGAAATATTCATACAACCACACGACAATTAAACAATAAAGAATACACCTCACTGTTTACTTATAAACAGTAACTGTTACAATATAAATATCAGAAATATTCATCCAACCACAAGACGATTAAACGATAAAGAATACACCTCACTGTTTACTTATAAACAGTAACTGTTTCATTTAATATGGACTGTATTTTGCTATGTTTACACTGCATGAAACTAAAATAATTATTCAGCAAGTTAAAGATTTTTTTTTAAATAAACAATTTTTTTAACAGTGTAACTACTTAATATTCTATATTAAATACTAGTTTGTCCAGGCACTACTTTAGCAGGGAAATTTTAGGCTGATTAGTTGTCTATAGGATGTGTATAATATCTGACTGAAGAGTTTACTTGCAGGAGGAGTACATACGAGTAACGGGCAGCTGAAAACACCTTGGAAGGTTGTAATTTTTGTCATTTCAAACTTCGCTTAATCATATTAAGAAAATGATTTAATAACTGTTTATCTAGCATAACCTGACTATCCTCACGTGTTCACGGTGCTTAATCATTAACTCCAGATCACACAGTCCAGTTTTATTTAAGTCAGGATATTGAATTTAATGACATGTCCTACAAGTAAGTTTGTTTGTTTTGAATTAAGTGCAAAACTACACGAGGGTTTTCCGTGCTAGCCGTCCCTATTTTTGAAGTAAAAGACTAGAGGGAAAGCGGCTAGTCAACACTATGCAATGCCAACTCTTGGCTATTTTTTACCAATGAATAGTGGGATTGAGCGTAACATTATAGTGCCCCCAGGGCTGAAAGGGTGAGCATATTCAAACCACAACCCTCAGTTAAGTGCCCTAACTACCACCTCATGCCAAGCCACCAATAAAGAAGAACCATCTTTAAAAAGTCATGAATAAACTATTACGAAGTTGAATGCTTAGATAAATTCTTATCCATATAACAAGAGTAAAATTGTGCCGTGTCAATGCAGGGATAGAGCCATTAACTTTAGCATTATCACTTCTCAGGCTTACCAGGGAGCACTACTGTAAGTACAGTTACAAACATAACGAGTTTAAAGTTCCTGTGTACCTATCATTTCTTTAGCATTATCACCTCTCAGGCTTCCCATTGAGCCACCAGGTAGCACTACTGTACGTACGGTTACAAAGGTAATGAGGTAAAAGTTCCTGTGTACCTTAACAAAATAATCTATCATTTCTTTAGCATTATCACCTCTCAGGCTTCCCATTGAGCCACCAGGTACCACTACTGTACGTACGGTTACAAAGGTAATGAGGTAAAAGTTTCTGTGTACCTTATAACAAAATAAGCTATAATTTCTTTGATCTTTAACGATTTTCTCAGAGAAAGAAAATATTTCAAAAATTACTAATTTCCTATGCTTTTTGATTATCAATGTTCATTACATTTTACTTAATATGAAAGTTAACAAAAAAATCTATTATAAATTTTTAAAACTAATCATTTATTACTGTACCTAAAAGTTTAACTTGTAGCTCAACATACACGTACATCGTGAATATTTTTTTTGAACATTTTTCTACATAATTCAAATGAAAGAGAGTACATATTTTACACATATGTAAAATCATTCATAAAACTAGTTGGATAATGTAATCCATGCCAAAAACTCAACAAAACTATACTTAACAAAACAACACCAGAAACCAACTCTAAAACTGCCAAGACAAGAACTGTAACATTATCAAAAATCAGTAACAAGACCAGATCAGCAGTAACCATTGCGATGGTAGAGGTAACACCCAAAACCCACGAAGCTGCCACGCAGAAAGCATTATCTCGTCCAGCTCTTTGTAATCCCACTCGCCAGCCCTTGAACTCCTCTCCCGAATGTTCTCGAAGAATGAAGAAGCTCGCTAATGCTGCCTCGACCATGAGAAACCCGGACATTATACCGGTAAAAAGGAATAATTCAGTCCCATCTCTCACCATTGTTGATCCAAGGATTCCCAGGAACAATGCAACAAGTCCTACTCCAATTTGCAGTGACCTCAGGAACCAAACACGTTTTTTATAGGCTTGTCTTCTCTTCTGATGATATTTTTCATCCTTGTTACGGTCTCCTTCATTACAATTTTCCATAGTACACGTGTTTGATGGATTCTGAATTGGAAGGAATTATACATTTCAGTTAGAGATTATAATTCACAAGTCAAAACAGTTGAAAATTTCAAACACTTTACATCAGTCAACATGCAAAAAAAACTGTAAAGTATACACAGTGTTCCTAAAGAACAGAAACAGTGATACTGGTAAATATTACTTGTACTAATATCAGCAACACAATAAAATTAAAAAAAAAAGAAATGCTACTAACTTTTGCTAATTCTGAGACAGTCAACCACTGAACATACATTTCAATAAAAAACTGAATGTTAACAGCTATTACACTTTCAGTTGTACCTATATTATCTTAACTTTATATAATATATAAGTATACTATGTATACATTTTTTTTCACAAATAAAAACATTTGAGATAAAAAGTAGACATTTCAACATAAGTTCAGCCTTTTGTGGGTTAAATGTTCTTACGACAATGTTGAGTAATCCTACACAATTCAACACTAGTTCAGCCTTTTGTGGATTAAATGTTCTAACAACAATGTTGAGTAATCCTACAGAATTCAACACTAGTTCAGCCTTTTGTGGGTTAAATGTTCTAACAACAATGTTGAGTAATACTACACAATTCACCACTAGTTCAGCCTTTTGTGGGTTAAAAGATCTAACAACAATGTTGAGTAATCCTACACAATTCAACACAGTTCAGCCTTTTGTGGGTTAAAAGTTCTAACAACAATGTTGAGTAATCCTACACGATTCAACACTAGTTCAGCCTTTTGTGGGTTAAATGTTCTAACAACAATGTTGAGTAATCCTACACAATTCAACACTAGTTCAGCCTTTTGTGGGTTAAATGTTCTAACAACAATGTTGAGTAATCCTACACAATTTTCTTTTTTTGCTCTTCTTAAG
>NW_013668325.1:99700-100823 GCF_000517525.1 Limulus polyphemus
ATAGTTGTAGACTTGTCCTGTAAGAAGCTATCAAGTGTTAACATACACATCACTAAAAAGACTACATGATGCCTGCTTATAATGACTTGCCACAATAGTTACAAGGCCAATCAATTTTTTCTGGACTCACCCCTACGTTTAAACTATGATTTTTGGTATTAGCACTATAAAAAAATTAACAATGCCGATAACATTGCCATTATTTATATATTTCATGAAGGAAAAAAATCATGAAAACTTGAACTGGTAGTCAACTTTACAACAGAGAAACTTTTTATTTCAAAAGGGAAAACTTAATAGCCCAGTTAACCACAAATACCAAGTTAAAGTTAATAATACAAAATTGCAGAAAAAGAGAATATAAAAATTAAATCTTTATCAAATATTTTGAGCCAAATCAAAGTAAACAAAATATCTACAAATGAGTCTCACATAGAAATAAAATAATGTTGACTAAAAAAGGGTGTTTCTTTCTTGAACAAGTAAAAAATAATCATAAGGAAAGCTAAGATTTACACAGAACAGAATTTCTTGAACTGGAGCCTTCAAGCCTTTTGATTAATACAGGGGCTCGTCAGTGGTTGAACTTACAGGTTGTTATGCAGTAAACACTCCCATTTATAAATTAACAGATTTTCTATCAAAGCTCTGACTAGGTCCTGCCAATTTATTGGACAGATTTTCATTTGATTGGTGCAGGCTTGAAAGTGAAGAAATGCTCATTGGCTGGTATAAAGTCAATCAATTTATTGTGCTAATCAAAGCAATGGGATGGGAATGTTGTTTATTTTTATAACTACTATATATCTGAGTTTTACTTTATTTTATTTAACTACTATATATTTGAGTTTTACTTTATTTTATTTAACTACTATATATTTCAGTTTTACTTTATTTTATTTAACTACTATATATCTGAGTTTTACTTTATTTTATTTAACTACTATATATTTGTGTTTTACTTTATTTTATTCAACTACTATATATTTGAGTTTTACTTTATTTTATTTAACTACTATATATTTGTTTTACTTTATTTTATTTTAACTACTATATATTTGTTTTACTTTATTTTATTTTAACTACTATATATTTGTTTTACTTTATTTTATTTAACTACTAT
>NW_013668325.1:101686-104160 GCF_000517525.1 Limulus polyphemus
TTTTATTTAACTACTATATATTTGTGTTTTACTTTATTTTATTTAACTACTATATATTTGAGTTTTACTTTTGTTTATTTTAACTACTATATATTTGTTTTACTTTATTTTATTTAACTACCCATGTTTCTAAATGCTCCTGGTCTCTGTATTGTCTACATTGAATTCACACTACATGCTAAAATTGAAATAATCTAAAGTATAGGCCTTGTTTAATTGCTATTCAGAACAGATTTATATAGAATTTCTTATGACAGGGACCAACTAGATATCGCGGACTACCAATATGCAAGTACAACGAAAAATAATTACAATTATTAATAATTGTTTTCATGAAATCCAGTGCGGTGGTCCAAAAACATTGTAGACATACGGATCCTCCCTACGTCAACTCAAATGATTTAACATAATATAAATGACATAAAAGTTGAAGTTAGTTCGCGTATATGGCAAGTAATGTTATATTCATTTATTCATTACCAAGGAGTACATAAAAAAGTAAATCTTAACGTTCAAGAACTAAGTTACCGCACTGCCAAAGTATGGCTTCGCTAAAACATCAACCATGAAATAAATCTTACGTTAGGGTTAACAAAACAACTTAGGCCTATTTCCAGTATATTTTCATTTGATTTCTCAAACTATCGATGTACATATTATTACAAATTCATCGCGGACGTAAATATACATGAAGTTTTCCTTACGTAGGGTTATATATATATATTTGATTTATTTCTTTAGTTAATACTACATGAGGAAGTTCAGATAAAACATGACAATTATGTTAGTCGGATAAACAACGATCATCGGAAGTTTAGGCAATTCATCCCCTCTCGCGCTACAGGTAGCTAGCGACACATAGTGATAACGAAAAAGGAGAGAGAGAAAGGGTAATAATAAAACAAAATCATAAATAAATTGAAAATAAAAGAAACTAATAAAAATCAAATAATTTAATCAAGCCTGACTGAGTCAAGGAGACGTGTCCGAGAGTCTGGGAAACAGCGACAACAACCAAATGGCGGCTGGGATCATTAAATCCTAGTGCCATAGACTTTAATAGGGGGGTGGGGAACAGTACCCCATGAAAAAAAAAACACCTCGCTTGCCCGTGCTGGAACCTAAGCTAGGAAGAAAAAACATCAGTAGAAAGTAGACAAATATATAACTTTAAATTATTACAGCTGTCGAAAGTTAGGGTGTGATTAGTAGGTGAGGTCCTATAGTGTCGGGTTTTTAGTTTGATAGTTCCGATTGTGTGGATTGTGTTTTCTTGCACTTGGATGTCTGAGTTTGGCGACAGGAAATGTTAATGTTCTCCTTGCACTCTGACCTTGTGGTTGTCCGAGTTTTGCGGTTGGTAGTGGCAGTTTTCAATACACTTGGCTACAGTTTGTTTTTTTTCCCGGGTTTCTTGACCTCTAATTGGTGGTTGGTTTGGATGAGGTATAGGCTTTTGGTGTTGATTTATAGTGGAGTACTTAGTCTTGCAGGAAATACAAGTTGAGTTTTTTGATGTATCTGTTTTCCTCCTCTGAAACAGTTTGTCCACTCTTAGGTGAAAATAATCGACAACAATTACGTCGAAGTTTCTGGTTAGCTGTCTTGCATTTGGTCATATTTCTGGAAGTTCGAGACGTAATCCCGTGGACTTTGTGAATACAGGATGTTGCTAGTTCTTCCAGAGCTTGATCTCTGGAATGATGACGGTGAAATCCATATTCCTGGTGATGCTTATAGGCGGTTGACGCTGTACGCGTGTTGAACACAAGTACCAGAAATCTTCTGAATGAGGATACCACCACGGTGAAGGGTATTAACACTTCCCAATGCCTATCTTAGGCATGCCATCGACAATAACTGGGAACATCATAACTCGTCTGTATGTATGGGCATTCGCAGACATTTTTCCAGGGGGGACAAAGTAGTGTGAAGTTGTGAATTGAATAAAAAAAATTCATACAGATATGCTGAATGAATAAAGAAAGAATTATGTGTTCTCAATTTTCAGGCGGGGGCAATCCCCACCCCCCACCCCCCGCCCATGTTTGTATGTATGTGGTGCGTGGCGTCAATACCGCATAAGCCGAACCATCTACCTTATTTATCAGCCACTCCGACGAGAGGGAGATAAGAAGGCTTAGCTGCCCAGGAGCTGGCGATTTAAAGGGAACCGACCGGATGGGATTGTTATTGTTGTTGTTTTTCTTTAAAATTGAGAGTTGCAAGAAAAATGTCTGTTTCCTCGTTATATTACAAGGATAAACAGTGTTATAACAGACAACAGTCTTGTTCTATAGAGACACTGACTGTTGTGCCCTGGGGCCCGAAGGATAAACAGAGTGTTATAACAGACAACAGTTCTGTTCTGTGGAGACACTGACTGTTGTGTCCTGGGGCCCGAAGGATAAACAGTGTTATAACAGACAACAGTTCTGTTCTGTGAAGACACTGACTGTTGTGCCCTGGGGCTC
>NW_013668325.1:104538-108657 GCF_000517525.1 Limulus polyphemus
GATAAACAGTGTTATAACAGACAACACTTCTGTTCTGTGAAGACACTGACTGTTGTGCCCTGGGGCTCGAAGGATAAACAGAGTGTTATAACAGACAACACTTCTGTTCTGTGAAGACACTGACTGTTGTGCCCTGGGGCTCGAAGGATAAACAGAGTGTTATAACAGACAACACTTCTGCTCTGTGAAGACACTGACTGTTGTGCCCTGGGCCCCGAACTTCCTGTTACGTAAGGCAGTGCACTGTCTAATAAAACATAAAACTTATGGTGTTAAGTTACTAATCCACACAGAGATGATAATGACCTCATAGCTTTGACAGTATTTTGGTTATCATATGTTCATCTAAGGTTATTTGCCGTTAGTTTCAGGTTTTGAAAGGAAAACTTGTACTATTCAGGACATAGGTATGATTAAAAAAAACAACAGAATATAACCGTTAAAGAAAGTTTTTGGCCTAAATGCTGTTCTCACACATATTGGGTTATAAACCTGAAATTCACTAAACTAGAGAACAGTAACGAAAAACTGTTTCAACCAATAGCGGAACAGCATGAACCACGCGAGCTGCTGTAACAGGGTAAATATGAGATAATCGTCGAACTTAAGCCTTAACTTTAAAAAACACAACGACACTGAATAACAATAGCAATAAAAAACATAATATAGGTTATGAAAAATAACATACGACATAGAAAAAAAAGTTTAACATTTGTCCAGGAACAAAATTCATTATTAGAGGCACGGCATGGCGTTAGCGGAATTCCAGCTATAAAGATATCAAATTATATTTTCAATTATAGTTTTGAATATTCCATAACTTATAAACCAGACATTTTTATTAGTTAGATTGATCCTTACAAAAAATGTCGTTAAAAAACGAACAACACTTCAATCGTGATTGTTTATGCGTAGCACGTAAGGTGCGCGTGATCATTATTGAAGGTCGGGACATCGTAATTTCACTATTCCAGGACTCGTATAAAACTGTTTGGAGAGAACAAGTCACATATGTCGGTAAGTTGTTTGGTTTTTTTAAAACAACAACAAAATAAACCTTATGATAAAACCTAAAGACAAAGGAAAATTCATTCGCGCGTTAAAAATCCCGCTGTTGACTGGATGCAGTTCCTTACTTGAAGTTATTCGGTATCCTTCCGAGGAATATTTATTGTTAAGTGTAACGCCATCACCGCTTAGCCTACTGCGGGTATTGAATACCGACTTTTAGCGTTATAAACCTTCAGAAGTATAGTTGAGCCACCGGGAGGGATAGGGAGGGGGGGGGGGGTATTAGGAATGTCAAGAAACGAACATCTACAACGAACGTGATTTTTACCCAAAAAATGTTAGGCTTATTAATGCTTCGCCAGTTTTCGACGTTAAAACTGTAGACTTAGCGTTTTTTAAATTTTGTTCGCATTAAATAACTGTTTTTGTTTTGGTTGTTTGTGGCAAACCTACTAACACTGTATATCCCTAATTCCGAGCTCTCTTACGAACGAACAGTGGGATTGCCGCACATTATAATGTCCCTACAGCTCAATGTGTACGTTAGGCGTCGGGTTTCGAACATTGGGTGTCGATCGCCGTAATCAATAGGCCTTTAATTAACCCGTTGTCCTACTAATTAGATAAAGCACGAATAAGGAAGTTAGATCTGCCTTATTTATTGTGTTCGATTTAATACGAAGCATAAAATTAACTTTTTAACCAGCTTTTCCAGACTTTAAGTAATATTTAATTAAGGTATGTATCACAGTATCTACGAATTTCTTTAACGCAGGGTTTATTCTTGTCGCCGAGATAATAATAATTAAGCAGAGTTTATTAACACAAATTATAAATGACGTAATTATCATCGGAGAGTGTGTAATCCTAAATATTCAACTAAGCCTATTATTTTAAAAAAAATCACGCTAAGTATGACAGAGGGCACTTTCCGAATTATACTTTTGTAAATAAAAACGTTGTTAATTTACAAGCTTTAAACATAAACGAGGGTACAGTGACTATTTCATTCTATTCATAAACACGGGATAACAGTTTTTCTGTGTTATTGTTTTTTTTAGCAGGAATACACATAACAACACTTAGATCTAAAAAAATACCAATTCAAAGTAATATGTGAAAATGAATATATATTCAACACGTAAAAAGTAGACGTTTTAAGTTTCACTGACAGAGCATGTTTACAGGTACACGTATTTTCATGTATAACAAGACCGAAGTTTTGGCCTTTATTTATAATTGGTTTTGCACCTACGATATAAATTTGGAGACCAAACATGTGGTTAAAATTAACAATATATTTTTCATGCTAGATGTAATTATTTGTAGAACCGTGTCTATGGGACGTTACCTGGTAACTTCTCCTTACCACACACAAAATTTAAACACTGCTGGAAGGAAGGTTTTTTTTTCATGATGTGCTACAGATGTGTGTGTGTGTATACACGAGTTTGTTTTTAAGACCATACAGTTCAATCTATCAATATATTAATCATAAGTAACACAGCTGAAACATCATGATTTAAAGTTGTGTGAAAAATTCTGTCTAGTTTTAGAAAGTTTATTCTACAGGTACATTATATTTTTTTACAAGACTAATTCTGTCTAGTTTTAGAATGTTTATTCTACAAGTACATTATATTTTTTTACAAGACTAATTCTGTCTAGTTTTAGAATGTTTATTCTACAAGTACATTATATTTTTTTACAAGACTAATTCTGTCTAGTTTTAGAAAGTTTATTCTACAAGTACATTCTATTTTTTTACAAGACTCGGGAATTAAAAAAGAAAAACATATTACCTGACAGAGGTAGAAATACAGATGAATAAAAAAAAATATTAAACCCTTTCTTTAAATTTTAAACAATTTTCTTAACACAACAGTCGGTACTTCTATACTGATATAAAGCTTAGTAATTGTAATTTTACAATTCTAACAAAGAACACTGGAAATGAAATACTCACCTCCTCTCAATAGCATCTAACCTATAAAATAACAAAATAAGTAATTACAGAAGCTTTCAATTCAGAGAAAGAAAATTAAACTATTCTAAAAGATAAAGAACTGGTCCGGTTGAAAAAGAAAAAGAGGACATTGTGTTACAAATATAAATACTACCACAACTGTTCCACCGTGTTAGCTAGGTGCATATAGTTGAACATCACAGGAAGAAAATCACATGACTATAATGATATTAAATCTCTGAAACTTTTTTTTGTTCAAACAAGCACGTGACAGTCAAACTACTTAATACTCAACTTCTAAACCCTGCAGGCTAGAGTCACATGAATTCCTAGAAGGTAAGGATAAATTTGTAACAGACTTTAAGGGACCAGTTTACTACTACATAATATTTTGTTGTTTTTCAGCATACTGAGGTATTTAGACATTTTGGCAATAAAGTTAGAAGAAAACAAAACACTCTTTAATTGCCAGATAACAATGAAAAACTTTATTTCAGCCAATATTTTACCAGTGTGGCTTTATCTGGGCTAGTGCCATTAATTTTTGTACTATTAGCCCTGATGAAGCAGCAATGGCAAAAGCTTTGCCGAAATAAACGTTTTTTTTTAATTATCATCTGCATGATATTGTAAAATATAGTTCAATTAAAGTTTACTGTGAACAGAATAAGGAATACAATCACTTTTTTAGCAACAGTTATAACAAATTACTACAACTAATGTACAGGTATCTTTAGAATTGTTGAATGATACAAAAACTAATTTAAACAGGGTCATTCTTATATCATCAAAACAAAACACAAAAACTTTAAAATTCATTATCATACTTAAATATAACAAATTACTACAACTAATGTACAGGTATCTTTAGAGTTGTTGAATGATACAAAAACTAACTTAAACAGGGTCATTCTTATATCATCAAAACAAAACACAAAACTTTAAAATTCATTATCATACTTAAATATAACAAAGGCCCAGTAACTTTTAGTTTATAAAACAGAATGTATAACATAAAGAGAGAGCCCAGTAACTTTTAGTTTATAAAACAGAATATATAACATAAAGAGAGAGCCCAGTAACTTTTAGTTTATAAAACAGAATCTATAACATAAAGAGAGAGCCCAGTAACTTTTTGTCTT
>NW_013668325.1:109485-118289 GCF_000517525.1 Limulus polyphemus
TGTTTGGATCTAGAGTTAGATCAGGTTAGGCTCACAACAATAGAACAAGTTTGTTTGGAACTAGAGTTAGGTCAGGTTACGTTCACAACAATAGAACAAGTTTGTTTGGATCTAGAGTTAGATCAGGTTAGGTACACAATTATAGAACAAGTTTGTTTGGATCTAGAGTTAGGTCAGGTTAGGTACACAATTATAGAACAAGTTTGTTTGGATCTAGAGTTAGATCAGGTTAGGTACACAATTATAGAACAAGTTTGTTTGGATCTAGAGTTAGGTCAGGTTAGGTACACAATTATAGAACACGTTTGTTTGGATCTAGAGTTAGGTCAGGTTAGGTACACAATTATAGAACATGTTTGTTTGGATCTAGAGTTAGGTCAGGTTAGGTACACAATTATAGAACAAGTTTGTTTGGATCTAGAGTTAGATCAGGTTAGGCTCACAATAATAGAACAAGTTTGAAACTAGAGTTAGGTCAGGTAAGATGCATGTGTTACAGAATAGGTTTGTTTGGATATAAAGTTAGGTCAGTTTAGGTGCAAATCTTACAAAATAGGTTTGTTTAAATTAGTTAAGTTCATGTCTTACAGTACAGGTTTGTTTGGATTACTTAAGTACACATCTTACAGTATAGGTTTGTTTAAATTAATTATGTTAAGTGCACATCTTACAGTACAGGTTTGTTTCAATTAGTTAAGTTCATGTCTTACAGTACAGGTTTGTATAAATTAGTTAGGTGGGAAATCAGTCAGTGTATTTTTAAGTTACTAGATCAACTAGCCATAAAGTGGTACAAGTAACAAGTACGTTTATTTTTTACATTAGTTTATATAATTAATGTGACTTTATACATGGCTTGCAAGTAACTACACTGATAAGTTTGTAAAAACATTAAAGAAGGAAATCAATTAATTTTTTTATCATTACGTGGACTGGACAGATAACATGAAAGAACCCACAACAAAAGAGAAACATTACAACATTGGTGTCAGGAGTGGGATTATGTTGGTGAAAATAAAATAGAACTTTGAATATACTTGAAATAAAAACTTAACTGTTGAAGATGATGACAACAAGGTAAAAGAGTGAGAGCAAAGTGTTACTTGTCATGATGAAATTGTTAAAACAAGATCAAGAATAAAGAGATACAAAATTTGAAGAACACAAAGAAAGGGACAGAAATTTAGAATATCACAATAACTTAAGAAAAGAGTTAAAAGAAAGAGATGTACTATTTAAAGAAGAATTAAAAATAAATTTGATTGACAAGATTGATGAAGCTGTAATGAGAAAATTGACAACACAGAAAATAACAGTAACAGAATAAAACATCTGGAAAACAAATTATTAAATGCACAGATTAAACCAGCAACATCTCTTTCTGCATTGCTTCAAAAGTTTCAACTTAAAGCAGAATGAACCCATACAGAAACTGAAAATAAAAAGATTAAATAAAAAAAATATATATTCTGGAATTATATGGTTGTTTTTATTATTTTGTCAAACAGAATCACCTTAAACAGTTACTAGCTTTATTTCTGATTTCCTGAAGATGCACAGGAATGTACGTTTGACTAAAAGATACAAAGTCTTAACTACAATAGCTTTATATACACTCACCCTGCCTTAAATTTCAAAATTTGTAAAAAAAAAAGAATAAAAATACTAAATTTTGCTTACTACTTCCATGTTATCCATGGCATATTCCTGTAAAGCAAAGTTTCTTGCAGTGTGCATTAGAGTCTGAAACATGAAAAGAAAAAACCTTTACTTTAATGCTTTTACCAGCAGTTGTTTTTCTACCTGTTTAACACTACTTTTTATGTTTTATAATAAAAAAATATAAGTTTTGTATAGATGTAGAATTTTACATCTGATTTTTTTATGAAGTTATAAGATTAAAAAGCTAAAGCATGATTGACTAACTTTATATTTTCTGTTTGTGGTAATAAATTGAAGTCAAACATCCTGATTCGTGTTATGTACACACAAATTTGTGAAACATTACAAATGTTTTCCTCTCATTTGCTAGACACGTACACAGATGAACTGTTACATTAGACACACGTACACAGATGAACTGTTACCGTAGACATACGTACACAGATGGACTGTTACAGTAGACACACGTACAAGATGAACTGTTGCTGTCCTCACACGTTCACAGATGAACTGTTTACAGTTGACACATGTACACTGATGAACCATTACAATAGACACACGTACACAGATGAACTGTTACAGTAGACACACGTACACAGATGAACTGTTACAGTAGACACACGTACACAGATGAACCGTTACAGTAGACACGTGTACACTGATGAACCGTTACAGTAGACACATGTACACTGATGAACTGTTTACAGTAGACACATGTACACTAATGAACTGTTTACAGTCGACACATGTACACTGATGAACTGTTACAGTCGACACATTTACACTGATAAAATGTTACAGTAGACACACGTACGCTGATGAAGTTACAGTAGACACATGTACACTGATGAACTGTTACAGTAAACACATGTACACTGATGAACTGATACAGTAATCTAAGTATTTTTGTTTAATATTCCTTGTAAGAAGAAATTATTTTTTATACTTTACTTCTTAAGTCTTGATTTAATGTTTTGTTCCCTTAATTTAGCTTTTCACAAAATTATAATTAGATGTGAAGTGAAAAAAGGCACTAAACTAATGAAATAATACAAGTTCTAGATCCTTCATGCCAGGAACAGTGATCCCAGTGGCACTGCTTCACACCATTAGGAATCTCGTAACCGTATGTACACTTCAGTTTTTCCATGACACACTTCCAGCAGAGAAATAACTTCAACTGCACCTGCTCAAATGTTTTTTTAATACATGTTTGAGAACTCACTCTTAACCAAATGATGTGTGTAACTGCTGGACTGGAAATTATAAATATCCTACAGAAGTTGGAACTTCATACGGTAAGGTAAGAGGATAGATTCATAGTACATCTTTACAAAAGAAGGCCTGGAAATTTTTCATCAACTAACACAAAGAAAATGTATCATTAAGTAATGCTTTGTGACACCTTCTTTATAGGATTATAAAATAAACAGTAAGTTATTCATAAACCTAATTCCTTTATAAACAAAAAATCAGTGGATAAAATGTGGTTGAAACTATTATACACTGTTCTTCTTCTTAAAAAAACTAATGGACAAAATATAGAGTGTAGTGTAAACAAATACAATAGGCCTAATACTGTTGTCTTATTAAAGCATAATTAATTATAATCATGCTTCAACAGCTTAGATAAGCTTGTTATCATTGAAAAAAAGCTACAGATTACTAACTTCATTCATATACAGTTGAGGAAAGACTAGTTAACTGGACTGTAAAGTTACTGTATGGAAGAAATTAAAATATTGTTATTAATGAAGTCCAATCATCTTGATTCCTGTTACTAGTATAATACCTCAGTGGTCAGAGTGGATTTCTGCACTTTCTTATTTGTACAAATGATACTGACTGACTGAGACATAATTAGTAACTTGCTGATCACCCACCCCTAGTTTGGTATCAGTTCCTCAGAATTGTTTATTACTACTTTATATTCAGCAACTGATAGCATGATGCTGTGACTTCATTCTACCATTCAGTACTGTGCATTACCCATAATCTTGTAGAGTAAAAATGATGGCAGGTTGGAAGACGAAAATTTTTGGTTCATGAACTTTTATGATCAATATTAGGCTAACTAATTAAAGGTAAGGTTGAATAATATTAAAATAAAGATTATGTGAACTGGATGTTGAATTATTTTCAATAGATAATTGAAAATAACATACTAACAAAAGAAGTTATGAGGAACTGTAAAATAGCCAGCTACTGTGACTAAGCCTACTAGTACAAAGCTGGGCTTTAGTTATAATTTAATATATAGTTCTAGACCTACTAGTACTACAGTAGTATTTTTATTAACATTATCAATATTAGTATTACTAGTAGTGTTAACTGTAAATTATTTTATGAGTTTCCATTTTATAATGATATTGCCTATTAGTTTGACTTAAGATAATAATTAATGTTTCCATATAATAATATTATATGTATATATAAATATATATTATAATATTTAATAAAGTAAAATTTTTGTTAGAAAAATAGTTTATTACTGTTAATAATAGTAACAGTGTTAACAATAGCTGTTATTCTCAATAAAATGAAAAATATCCTTTGCTATTTATTTTCGTTATAAATATAAATTATAATGACATTTTGAAACATATTTTAATCAACCTAGTAGTAGTTGTAACAGTGGTTTCTCACCTCGCTTGTTTTGGATCCTTTAATTATTTGTCGAGCTAAAGAGCCAACACCGTTAACATTGACTTGGATTCTTTCAGAAAGTCGAGCTTTAGACTCTATGAAAAGATTCCTTGCACTTGCTGGTGTACTACTTGCAGCCATGTTTATAAGTGAATTATATTTTGGATACGTGAACTATAGTTAACGCAAAACATTAGAAAACCAATAGGCCTAAACTTTGTTAACACTAACTCAATACAAACGTACTACTACTAAACGTATTGATGTGTGGTACTGATAAAAACGCCGCTTGACGGTAAAATAATGTTTAAACAAAAAGACGTTTTAATAAAAACAAAAAAAGTTCCATAACCACTCTACATTGCTATTAGATCTTCGATGACACAATGAGAGTTTAGACTAAACTTTATCCGTGATGTGAGTCTACATATTAAATAATTAAATATATATGTATATATATTTCTGTCGCCTAAATATTAAATATATATATATGTTTCTGTCGCATGGTCATTCTAATTATTTTCAAATAACATGTGTGCACATAACATTAACAAGTGCGGAAGTTCCGAACCGCAAGGTGAAAAATATCATATTTCATATGTACGAGATAAGATCTTTATATTTTTCACCTTGCGGTTGAGGACTTCCGTAGTTACAAGACGAAAATTACAGTAAACTTTTCTTTTGACACGCGTTTTAAATGAAATGTTTTGATTTAAATTTTTTCCCTTTGTAATCTCATCTCAGCTATGCCAAATATTTTAGTCTTTCTGTGAATGTTCACTGTCGCTTATCCGTTTATACAAAAGATGAAAGATATTAAAACTTACAGGTAGAGCTATTCCGTAAGTAGTGCACCCTGTACTATCAATCAGCGGCATGGCACTACTTACATATCGTATAGTACATCATCGATGCTATAATGCTACGAATAACCCTTATAGTCTATCAAGGTTTAAATTCTACTTGGCTCTTTTAGGTATAAAAAAATTTGTTTTTTAGACATTGAAACTGTTAAAATGAAGGCTTAACAGTGATCAGCAGAGGTGTAGTGAAGTGTGAACGCGTAGACATTGCGTACTTATATTTTTTTTTTAGCCGGAACGCCGCTATTTGGAACGAATTCCACCTTATACAGTTAAATACGTTACTTCTCTATTTAGCTCTACACCACTTCTCTATTATTACTTTCATTAACAGTTATGATTAGAATGTTTAAAATATCTGGCTTTAATATTTTGTTTCTGTCATACTTTTATTATACATATTGTTTTGCATCCTTAGTGTATGGACAAGTCTAAACCTCCTAATCTAGCCGAATCTCACGAGACATTATTAGGTTTACGGCCAAAAATATTGTCAACTGTAAGTATATTTAACTGGTGAAACAATGTGTTCTTATTCCTGTAAGTAAAAATGTAAGAAAAGTATATTTATTCAATTTTACTCATTATTAGAAAGTTATTATTAGACTTATTTATGACTTTATGAATTAAAAAAGAAAGTGATTGATATGCATAAAAAGTAAAATATATAAGTTTTAGATTATCAAAGAAGATCATGCTCACAGAAACACAGGTTAATAGATGAAATGGCATTTATTATTATGACAAAACAAATTATCTTTTAAGTTCTAGATAATCAAAATTAATATCAACCATTCAAGGACAAAATAACTGTTTTATTTTCGTTTGTCTCTAAAGTTCGCAGTTTCAAGACTGTCATTGGTTTGCTTCTCATTCGGTATACGTACACAGAGGGTTGAGCATGTTATATTAACACACTTTTGAATATGCATATCAGTAAGTTATGTGGTAACCACAGCAAATATAGTATTGGTGAAACAACATGTATTAGAACTACATTTTGTAGGTAGCGCAATGGCATCAAAAATGGGTCATTTTTGGGGAAAATATGTAACAGCCCTTTGTGACACAAAATATTTATATACTCAGATCATAAAGATATGTTCAGATCAGGGATATCTCTTGTACATAATGGTATTGAAAAACAAAGGAAAATGGATCAATTTAAGATACCAGAACCATGAGAAAGAAACCTGCAACAAGTCGTACCCAAGCAAAGTGCCATGTCTTCTAACATAGGAATCTTCAACAAAAAAATCAACGACTAAAGTCATCCACATGCCCCACTTAACAGTATGGATTACCGATTTCAAGTAGGATCTCCATGTAGAAAGTCATAATATTTCACTTGTACACAAGTTGCTTCAGTGACATATCCATTCAATCATAACATACCTCAAGCAACTGCAAAGTGAAACAGATATTCATGCTAATAGGATGACATATTGCTCAAATCTCTGGTTGCAATGTCTGTAGATTACTATGTAGTCACGCTGTTGAAATGGATGCTGGGAAACCGTTCTTGTACACTACATGGATTATGGGAAGTAAGCATGGAAGAGTGGTGTGTTTTTGAGAGCTTTTTCAAATAGAAACCCCACTGCAGGACGATTGTCAAGATACATAGTCATCAATTAGACCTTGTCTGGATATAGTAACATTAACTGTAATGACATGGTGAGACTCCATAATTGTCTTAATATAAAGCACTCAACCTCTGGGAATAAAGTTTATATATGTTACATTTATAGTAACATTTTCAAAAACAATAAACAAAATTAGTGAACTTATGTTTTTATTTGCCTTTAACAATAACAACATTCAAATAAACCAAAACAAAATGCTTTAAATACAAGCCAAAATTTTTGTTTACCACAATTTACTACAACTTCGTACTAAAGAACAAAAGTTATTAGAGAATGTAAAAAAAAGTTAATCAAAAGTAACACTTGTTAGCAGATTTTCCAATCTAATAAAAACACATTTTACTTTCCCAAGAATATAAATCAACAAAGCAATAACACCAAGTAAATAGAAAATTAAGAGCAAAAACAAAACACCAAAATCATCTTTGAGCTTCAGTTTTGTGTCAAAATCTTGTCATTGTGATTAAACAATTATTTTTACAATAGGAAAAATTACTCATATTGATCTTTTCCATTTCTAATGTAAAAATTTCTTAACGGTATTCTTAAACTACAAGTTTTAAAAACACTCACATACAAGAAGATACGTAAACACATACAATAAACACTCGTGATTAGATACCCCAAAAATAACATTCAAAATCAGAAGAGTTCTCAAAAAAAAGAGCTAAGTTTGAGATATTCTGAACATACTGTATTTGAAAGATTAAGTTACGACTCGTAACTTCGATGTAAGTTTTATGTACACTTCTACTAACAGCTCTATTTCTGTCATCATAATGACCAAAACATGGTCTCACATGCACACAAAAAGTATGTTTTCAAAGGTTTAGGAATTATCTAAAACAATGCTCAAATTATTTTCTTAAATTAACTAGAAATTAATCTTTTTTTTTTTTTTGAGGAAAATATACAATAACTCTAGAAACAACAATTTCATAGCAGAAGATCAAATCAGAGGATTTTTTTCCCAGTTATGCTATTAATTATTTAGTACCTTTCCTGATGACCAAAATTTAATACAGTTACTATGCCAACAATTTAAGACAAAATTAATTATTATTTGTAATGAAGTAATTATCAACAATAACTTTACAATTCAAAAATTTTTTTTTTAATTAACACTACTTTGCTGGATGGTGTAGCTTCCAACAGGTCATCCACATTTCATTTAAATCAGAACTGTTTTCATTACAACACACGACTCAAAAATATAATGAAATCTTCCTGACAATATATGTAATGTCGTCTACAAAAAAAGAAGGAAAATCTGGAACAATCAGTTCCCAAGAAAACAAAAAAACCAGTAACAATATATATACGAGTAAACACAAGGTATAAGCTTCAATTCCTCTTCAATTTGCAGTTTCCTTCACACGGCCACCATCCCCTTCCGAGACAAATCTTTTACGGCCCCTGGAACAAAAATAATTAATCTCCACATTAAAAGAGTTCCTTTTGCAGAAAAATACCTTAATTAGTCTACCATGAAACTGTTATAGTAAAGTAACAAAAACAATTCATAATCACTTCATTAAGTGATTTTGAGGAATATAATACATGTTTCGATAAAACAGTGGTTTTCTTCGGAAGAAGACAGATCAACGTGCTGTCACAACATTTAGTATGTTTTCCTAAATAAAACTCACTGTTTGTTAGTTTACTATTATATTAACTTAATGTGCTTCCATACACAAGTAGAAAATTGTGATGATGTGATCCAGAAACAATCTTTATAAAAACAACTACGTTCACAAAATACTGCAGTACAATAATACAGAACTGCCGAATTAAACAAACAAGTTGAATTTTTCGAGTTCTGTTACGTATTAGAATTTTAAATGGTCTGAAACCGAGCTAAGTGATATTTTAAATTTAGTAGTTAAATCAAAGCTGATATAGTCAGTTTATGATATCTGCCAACAAGACCGATACACACCGTTTTCTTTTTTAACACAAATACGTTTTAATATACACACAACAG
>NW_013668325.1:119251-120534 GCF_000517525.1 Limulus polyphemus
ACATTTGGAATATTGTGTTCAGTCTTGGGCTCCTTACCTTAGGAAAGACATTAAATTGTTGGAAAGGGTTCAGAGAAGGGTTACTGGGATGGAGTGTTTGTCATACGAGGAGAGACTGAGATCTTTGAAACTGTCTTCTCTTGAAAAAAGGAGAGTTAGGTGGTATCTGATTGAGGTGTTTGAGATTGAAAAGAGAATTGATAATGTTGATTCATCATCTTTTTTCATATTTAACAGTGAGAATAGTAGGACTAGGGGACACAAATATAAATTCTGGCAAGGTAGGAGTCATCTTTAGCTAAGACAGTTTCATTTTTCTAACAGGGTGGTTGGCCTTTGGAATGGGTTGCCTTCAGATATTGTAGAGGCAGTGAGTTTAAGAAAAAGCTTGATAATTATGTGAATGATAAGGGCTGACTTTAAGATTTATTTTTTAATTATTTTAATTTAGATTAGAGGATGGAACAGCTGAAATGGACCAATAGGTCCCATGTTGTCCCAAAACATTACGTTATGTTAGCAGTTAAAATAAAACAAAGTGCAAAAAAAAGAGCATAGGCATGCATAAAAAGATGAAAGCTTCTGCAGTTCATTATGCTGTAAGACAAAGCTAACTGTAAGCAATCTGTGTAATAGTTTATGGCTCTTTATCATGGTATTAGAAGCCAAATTATGGCATGGTTTAATCTCCCACACACACATACAATAGAGTTTTGTAATCATTGTTAGTTGGAGGTATATAATTCTAAAGCTGACTCCAGTTTTTTCTTAGTTTCTTTCTACAAAATTAGAAACATAAGACATTACATAAAATGACGTATTCTGTATTACCTACAGTATATATGCTCAATGTTCAAGTTATACGAGTTTTATACACATATTAATAGTATGTTTAACGTGCTGCTTTTTAAACAATCAATTTTCAAACTTACTCGTTTCATCTGATCTGGTGTTACTATGACACTAGCAGCCAAAGACTTCAAAAGTTTGCATATCAGGTCCATGGCACGTTCTCCCATATCTTCAATAACCATTACCACAGCCTGAATAAATACAAAACAATAACATTTAATGATTGAATAGAGTTGTTTAAACATTTGTTTAACAAGTAAAAGCTTGGAATGGTCTATTCTTTCATTGGGAGGGGTCTGTGAGCCAGATTAGTTTCAGAGAATTCCACTCCTCATCAGTGACCCTGGACACTACCACCAATGAAATATTAGACCAAATCAAGCCTTTATAGTAGTTATGTATCGAAAATCGAACTGGTGTATTTAAGTGTT
>NW_013668325.1:121444-130554 GCF_000517525.1 Limulus polyphemus
ACAAAGTACATTTGGCTGATACAAGACCTGTCCATATTATAACACACACACACACAAGAAAAAATGTACCAAGATACTCTACATAAAAATAGATAACATAGGTTAGTTAAATTTTTTTAACATTTATACTAAATAATGTAGCTTAAATGTTCATTTGATTTTCTTTCTGGGTAGCATCAGAACATGTTAACTTTTTTGTTCCTGCTACTTGTGGGGATTTTTTATTATTATTATTTATGCTCAGATCTAGACTTGTATGGTTTTCGTTTAGTTATTATGGATAGGAATAGTGAAAAGCAAAAACAATGTGTGTGTAGGGTAAGATTAGTGCAGAGCAAGTTTTTTATTATAGTGGACTAAACTCTAATTTTAAAAGAACCCCAAAAGTGAATATGTGAAGTTCACACAGCTTGCTTGTTGCAGAAAATGTTTAATTCTGCTTTAGGAAGTGTTAAAGGATCAGAGTGAAAAATCAGATTAGGTGAGGAGTGAAGGTTCCTTTTGTAAGAGAAGGAAAGTACTGAATTTACTATGATGTCATTATGCACAAAAGGGGTTCAGGAAACAGGTATAAGTCAGGTTTAGATAACTGTTAAATAAATTTAAACCCCTGTCTGGGTAGGGAAAGAAAATATTCTGAAGTTTATTACAGTGAATTTCTAATTCAGTGTGTTGTAATCTGTTTGTGTGGTTGAGCACACAAGAAAACTAAAACAAGAATATGTTTACCAAATGGTGAAGTTCAGGATGTTGTAGAGAGCACAGATAGTTTAGTGGCAGGAGCTAAACATGATATTTTTGTAATGCATGTCAGAGATGGTTATGCTAGTAGTAGAAGTTTTAAGGAGTTACTAATCAGTTTAAAAAAAAAGCTTCGGGTATAGAAATTGTAGTTTCTCTTTCTGTAATTTGTTTTATGGAATAATAGCAGACACATAAGTTTGAGCAATGCCATACATTAGAAGTGACAGGTCCAATTAAACAGGTGGACTAGTAAGGTCTCTGAAAAAAGGATAAAGATTAGAGAATGATGTTTGGATATCCAATCTAAATTTAGACAGCTTGGGAAGTAGTGTTTAGGAATGCAGTAAATGGCTGTTACTGACTGTTAAAGATGTAGAAAAAAAAATTTGCTACTGGAAATCATGTCAAACATTTTAAAAGAAATTAGGCAATTAATTACACCGGAAGGAAATTCTCCATAGTTTTAAAAAAAACAAATGAGTAATATCAATGCTACATATTCTTCAAATCCTATATAAATATAAGTTTACTGTGGTGATCGAGCTATTTCTCTTAGTGGAGCAAAAAAGTTTGGGTTGTACTCGTATAAATATTGAACAAGTCTAACAAAATTATCAATTCTTTGTATAAGTGGCTGGAGTATTGTGTTCAGTCTTTGGCTCTTTACCTCAAGGAGGACATTGAATTGTTAGAAATGACTAAAAAAAAAGGCTATTAGAATGATACACCTCAGATGTAAAGTTTGTCTTTCATGTTAATATCTATGAAATTGTTTCCACCAAAAAAAGACATTAGATAAAAACTGAATGAACTGCTCAAGAGTGGTAAGGAAATTGATAATATTGGTGCATCATGATCATTCTTATTCAGTGAGATAGAACATGGGAGTAGAAATATAAATTTTGGCAGGGTAGGAGTCATCTTCAGCTTAGACAGTTTTACTTTCTAACAGTGTAGCTGACTTTTGGATTGTGTTGCCTTCAGATATAGTAGATGCAATAAATATAAATGAATACTTCATAAATATTTAAGTGAACAGGACTGGATTGTTTTGTTTTTATAATCTGGATAAGACAACAAGCTCCTTGTTGTCTCCTAAATTTTACTTCAGATTTAAAAACTTAGGGGTTCAAATTTAAATATTAAAAGCATGTTTGTTGAAGTTAAGCACAAACCTACAGAATGAGCTATCTGTGCTCTGCCCACCACAGGTATCAAAACCTGGTTTCTAGCATTGGAAGTCCACAGACATACTGCTGTACCACTCTGTGGAATATTAGAAGCAATAGGTTTAAGATTTTAAAACTTAGAAAAAGCCAGTACCTTAATAAAATTACTTTTCTGAGATTTATAAACTCAAGGAATGATGTGCTCTATGCTGTCAGTTTAGAAATTCTTTACACTTTTCGAAATGGTGTATTTAAGTGTTTTACACTCACAAAAAAGAAACCTATCATTCTATAGGTATTTGAAGAACTTGTAGCATTCCGCCACAATTTAATTCTTCGTATTGTTAGCCGACACTGGCCAGCTGTAGTACATAATTGAAAGGGAAATTTTTTTCACTGTGAATATTTAAGCACAAGCATGGGAATTAAAAAATTACCTCATAAACCAGTTCATGATGAAAGTGTGGAACTTCCAATTCTTGAAGACATCTCGTGGCTTCATTAATATCACCTGAAGATAAATACTCCTGCAACAACAACTGCATCTAGAAAAGTAATGTTGAACGGTAGTTATCATCACTTAAAGAAAAGTATTCCTGCATCATTGCCTTTAGTTATCATCACTTAAAGAAAAGCATTCCTGCGTCATCACCTTTAGTTATCATCACTTAAAGAAAAGCATTCCTGCGGTATCGCCTTTAGTTATCATCACTTAAAGAAAAGTATTCCTGCGTCATCGCCTTTAGTTATCATCACTTAAAGAAAAGTATTCCTGCGTCATCGCCTTTAGTTATCATCACTTAAAGAAAAGCATTCCTGCGTCATCACCTTTAGTTATCATCACTTAAAGAAAAGCATTCCTGCGTCATCACCTTTAGTTATCATCACTTAAAGAAAAGCATTCCTGCATCATCACCTTTAGTTATCATCACTTAAAGAAAAGTATTCCTGTGTCATTGCCTTAATCTACAGAGAGAACTAGTTATAACAACCTGAAGAAAAATAATCCTGTATTATTAACTGGATTATAAAATAAAACAGAGATAAGTATACACAAACAAACTGCTATTATACTCCATCCCCAGTGACGACCAGTTGACCATGGAAGCTAGTAAGGACTTTTTCATCTAGGCGTACTTAATTAATAGTACATTTTTTTAAGTCCAATGTTTTCTTTAATAACTGTTTTTGAAAATTAATGAATTCAAACTGTCTTGTTCATTCCTCAAACACATTTTGATCCTGTATAGAATCAAAAAGTAACTTTCAGGTTTGGAGGTTGCCATTGGAGTTGTTTACATAATATGGAGTAGTTTCATAGTTTGGGACAAAGTTTAATTGAGGTTCTAACAGTAGGAAAATACTATGTAATCCAAAATAGCTTAAATCCACAATAATGTAACAATACCAAATTTACATGGATACACGTTTCAACATGTGTCTTCTTCAGTCGAACCTTCTAGTCTGAATGTGTGTGTGTGTGTGGGGGGATATCAACTGAAAAAATAACATTACCACATTACATTGTTTCATATCATAAAAGGATGATTAACGTATTCATAAACAACCTTATTGATGAGGTACTGCACAGGTCGCATTCCCCCACCTTCTCCCCAGACATTATCCAATCGAACAAGGCCATGTTTCATGCTCAGAAGTGTCTCAGCATGTTCCAATGCTGCCCTAAAAATAAATAATATATATATATATACTCAGAGCAAAAAACTTTGTAATATATTTAAAATGTTTCTGTGATTGATTTCTCTTACCATCATGTGTATGCAGTACTTCAGATAAAAACTATTATATACGATTTAAATATTACAAAAACAAAAGTACTTGTGCCTTATTTATTAGAATCTTAAGAAACATTTAAAACTCTGAATACAATAATCACTAATCATTTCCCTGGCAATGTTCATAATAAAGCAAGTGGTTCACCATAAAAATTAAATGTTTATATAATCTAATCAGGTATCAAAATATTTAATTTGAGTGTTTTCTTTGAAATTAAGTTTGGTTTTTAACTATAACTCCTAAAAATGGACATTAATTACAAGCCAAGCGAAAACATGTTTAAGCCACTATTCTAATAACAACTTACATAGCGGCGAGAGACTTTACCTGGAGTATTCGTCTTCCAACTTGCCTCTGTATCCATGCACAAACTTTGGCGGGATGCAGTCATCAGCAACAGCTCGTGCAACAAAATTTCCTAGCATCTAAATACATTTCGACTAAATTATCAAACCGATATTATTGGACAATAAAACCAGATCTTTCTAAGATATGGTAAAAGAGCAAGCTTACTGAAACACAGATTATTTTAAGACCTAAAACATTTCATTTCTAAAAAATAAAACAATACACAAATCCTTATGCAAGGAGGCGAGATCAAAGTGTGTATGTCATGACTGTTAAGAGTTATGTTTAAAATTTCATAAAACTACTATACTATCATTGTGTATGAATAAACCTGGCATCAAAACGTAGTTAATAAATCAAATTTTAATATTATACGTTTTAAGTTCTTACTTTTATAACGAAACATAAAAAAAATCCTTAAGTCTCCCCCTCGTTTCATAGGTCTTCCCTTTCTCTAATTTATTTACCATCCCTCTGAGAAGTACAGAATTTAACATAAATTACTTATTATAATATAGATATTACTCAGGCAAAACACACTTCTTATATCCTTCAATCTATTTGTTTACAGAGCCATAAACTAGAAAAATCAGACCCACTTGCCATGCCTACCTGTCATGCCCTCTCTTTCACAAATTGTCAATAGTTCTCTGATGTTTTATAGTATCATACTTATAACCAATAGAAAGCCAAAGTTTTAATCTATCAAATGACATATTATGTTGTTTTCTGTAGGGAAAATTGTCTATTTTGCTTACAGTTCAAAAAATTTTCTCGTGTTATTCATTTCAACAAGTTCGGCTGAATTTTTAAAGGCTCTTATTGCATAGTTAGAAAGCCAGAAACATTATAAAAGAATTAGGATATTGTTTACTTCATGTGCATTATTATCCTGTATTCTTAAGTGCATTATTTAATTAAATAAAAATCATTTAGTGTACAAGTACCATCAAAATAAAAAAAGTAAGCTAAAGTTTCATTGACAGTCGACAGCAAAGAAACAGGAGGATCCAAGTATTACATTTCTTGTTTTTCATGCGTATTCTTTACATATTCTTATAAAAGTAACCGAAATGTAAATATTATCGATTAAATAAGATTCGTTAAGATAATGAATAATGATGTATGTTCGCGAGCACCTCAAGCATTACGTAATTCACTATGGTAATGTGAGCTGCAAGTTTGTCGAGCGATTTACAACTTGTGTGGCAGGATTATATGTAAGACACAGTTCGGAGAGCAATAAAATTAAGTATAAACAGATGTATACTATTATGAGTTATATGCTATTTAGGATAAACAACAGTAGTTTCATGTTACAATTTGAAGTCATTCTAGAAAGAAAAAAGGGTAATTTAGATTTATTTTGTATTTTTTGTGGTGGTTATGAGGTTGATTAAATTGACTAAATAGATGTAGAGTCAGGGTAGAGAAAGTAACAGATAGAGGAAAGTTCCACTGAAAAAAAATATTTCTAATCTCAATATCAAAATCACTTTGCACTTGCAGCAGTCAACATTCTGACTATATATATTCACAGACATGTTTTTAGTCAAAATACTTGTAATGTTTACCGAAAGCTTACTAAATTTTGTGAGGATACACTAGACATAAAAGTTATAGTATAGAAACTGATGGTTACTTTGAGGTTACGAACTTGGTCACTTCAACTGAGCCCATAGTATGAGGGTTAAATGATTTTTATACAAATTGAGGATATTATCACAACACTCAAGTTACCAGGTACAAATCAAACTTATTCTTTAACAGTTAAGCCTACTTTATTGTTTTTTATTGCACAAAAAATTTAAAAGAAATAACAGAGGATTTTAACTTTGAAGAACTCGTTTTACGTAGTTTTATTAGCACAGTAAATAACATTAAACATTAATCACCTACCAGACGTGATCACAGTAGACTGTAACAAACTTTGGCTCTTGTGTCAATTGATACACAGTATACTTAATTAGAAAAAAATTGCATTTTCAGAAACCTCTTGAATTATGCATTTTAGCAACAAAATGAATTAACACGTGTAATAAAACTATTTTACGTGTAACAGACTAATAAATGTTTTGCTGACAACTTACTGTCGGAGCATCGGGAATGTCAAGCACCAGGTCACCTAAGCTGTTGATGAGATTATCAAAGCCTTGTTCAATGTCCTCCTCAGCCATCACCCTTCCATACAAGTCTGACAGAAGAATAGAAGTCATTTCTCTTTGTGAAGGCTTCCTCTCCATGGCCAGGTTAATCATCATTTCTAAAAGTCGAGGTCGCAAGGAACCCAAGTTTAACTGCTGGAGAATCATCTATAAGAGTGTAATGCCACAAATAAATTTATCAGAAACTAATAATTTCAAAACAATATTAATATAATATCAAGGTACCGGTATTTTCTTATTTAACAATAAATATTTATGGTTTACTATGATGGTTATGTGTGTTTGTTATATCCTCATCATGCCTTTGAAAGACACATAAGGCTTTCAAACTCCAGTTTTAAGCGGCAGATGAGAATAGTGATACATTCCCCCCTAGTCGGGATGCCAGTCCATCACAAGTTAACCTCCAGCTAACAGCTAATACACACAGTTTCAAGCGGCAGATGAGAATAGTGATACATTCCCCCCTAGTCTGGATGCCAGTCCATCACAAGTTAACCTCCAGCTAACACACATCATACAGCTGTTAAAGAAGTTAACACACAAGATCACCTACCAAAGTTGTAATGTTTTCAAATGAGACTAAAAACTCGAGTGCTTTAGAATAGTTGAGAAAAAGAATAGTCAACCATTTGAAAGAGCTCGAGTTTTAGGTATCGTTTGAAAACACCATACTGGGTAGACTGGAATAAATGGTATAAAGTGTCTTGCTCAAGGAACCAGTAGCATGATGCGGGTCAACTTCGAACACCCAAAGATCCATCTACGAGTCCAAAGCCACTCTGCCCCTTGCATCAGAAATCAGAATTATGTTATAAAACATTTATAAAGTGGATCTGATATTAAAAAAATACAATGTAAAATATTTCAGCAATTATCTTTCAAAATATAATTGTAAAGGTGATCTCTGTTGGGAAGTTTTTGCATTGCTACGACTCTTTTAAAACAGATTTGAGTTGATATTAAACATGGATATTTCACATTAGCTAGGTCCAGTCCAAGCACAGTTAATGTGCATCAGCTGACTGGAAAGGTAACAGATGAAATTTAATAAAATGTTAATGTTTTAAAGTTTAAATATTCATTAAAAAATCATTTTAATTAACCATATAATCTCATAAAGTATAAAGCCTATTCTCTTGTCTTACCCTCAAATTATATATTTGTTTTATACTGTTCATTACCAATGGGGTCCAAATAATACACAGTTTCAATACTCGGTGTAAAGAACTGACCAAAACCTTGGGTGAAATCACTCATTTTCTAAGTAAGATACACAATGGATTTCAGTAATAATTCATGGAATTAACTGCAATATTGGTGGTACTTCAGACAATTTTTTGTGACCGATATGCTATTAAGAACCTTTTCACCAACAGTACAGACCCACAATCAATTTGGTGCACAAACAGCATTGGAAAATGAATTCATTGGTAATTCTAGAGTTAACTCGATAACATTCAGATTCGAAGATTCCACACTGGTGTCAGTTAACAAAACACCAAACAAAGAAAAATGCTTATAAACACAACTCATGCTCAAAATATAATCAGTAAAAGGCAACAATATAAAGTGATTAGGCTCTGTTAGAAGATTATCAAATACAAAAATATTTCAAGCCTAACCTTACAAAGACAAGGTAAGGTAAATATTTCTTTATCTCACGATAGCATTATTCATTAACTGAAATCATTTTAAAAGTTATACTAAATAAAGAAATCCCATGCCCACATAAATACAAAAAAATCTGGACATCAGATCAAAAGAGCCTAACCTTTAAAAAGGTTATTGTCTTATTTAATATCCAAAATAGTACCCACATAATAAGAAAATGCATTGTATATTTACAAAGATATATTTAAAAAATAAATTTGCAATTTTGGGATACTTTTCACAACTTCTACATCTGTTTCCTGAATGCGCGTCTTTGTCAGAGTTTGTTTTTATTTATTCTTCAACAACTGTTAGTTACGAACCAGTAAACAATTATTTTCCGTTGCTTGCTCTATATTTCTATTAATAAAATTCACACATATATTCCATAAAACCTAAAGCTAAATATCAGTTTGAAAAGATTAATGCACAACAGTCTCATAATCTTTATCAGAAGTTGGTACTGCGTAGATCTTGCTCACTTCGACAAATAATGATCAAAGTTATTAAGTTCATCAACACCTAACTATCTTGTAAATCCACTATAACTTGCATCGTTCTTTGTTTCTATTATCACGTTTACATGTTTCATAAATAACGATTAAGAAAAATAAATCAAAAAACATAAACAAACAGATTTTCTGAGTCTGTCAAATCTACACAAATATTTTGAATTAAATAACAAAAAAAAAACTGCTATTTCCTCACTCCATCAGCTTTCTCCTGTACTTGCTTTACACACACTAAAAGTATATAGAAAATATATTTTTCATTCATTAGCTTTCATATTAAGATTAAGAACTATCAATAAAAAATCTGTCTAAATCATACATTTATTTTTATGTTTGGTACAAAATTTCCTAAGTCCAATGTTCCGTGTATTCAGAAAAAACAAATCATGATTTTTCTCAAAATTATACAAAAAATATAAAAAACTTTTCAGCAAAGTACGGGAAACTGTAAAAATTCACTATTCCTATATCTTGCCGAAAGAAACATACTTAATGCTATGACATGTTAAAGCAGAATTTACTTCATAAACTTACAGCGACTTCATTTGTATCTCCGTGTTCAAAGTATTCGTGAAGAATGGAGTCTGCAGTTCGCTCAAAATCTTCCTCAGTCATTTCTGGAACAATTGCTTCAAACTCACAGCTGTCCTGTAATTATAATAATTACTACGTTTACTGCTGTCCTGTAATTATAATAATTACTACGTTTACTGCTGTCCTGC
>NW_013668325.1:131554-135492 GCF_000517525.1 Limulus polyphemus
AATTATAATAATTACTACGTTTACTGCTGTCCTGTAATTATAATAATTACTACGATTACTGCTGTCCTATAATTATAATAATTACCACGATTACTGCTGTCCTATAATTATAATAATTACCACGATTACTGCTGTCCTATAATTATAATAATACTACGTTTACAGCTGTCCTATAATTATAATAATTACTACGTTTACTGCTGTCCTATAATTATAATAATTACTACGTTTACTGCTGTCCTGTAATTATAATAATTACTATGTTTACTACTGTCGTGGAATGGAATATCAAATGTGGAATTATTAACTTTTACGAAATGGAATATCAAATCAATATTATTAGCATTTAAATGGAATATCAAATCAATATTATTAGCATTTAAAAAATGGAATATCAAATCAATATTATTAATGTTTACGAACAACATATTAAATGTGATATTACTTACGTTTACAAAACAGAATATAAATGTGATATTATTATTATTATTGTTTATGAAATGGAATATCAAATAGCAACTATTAACACTAAAAAGTAATTGTATAGATGGAAACATAGGTGCCCTCTTCCACTATTTTGAGCCATAGCACACAATCCTTCACATCTGTTGGGTGCCACCACACTAACACTCGAAAGCTCCCATTAAAATGAGTTTTGCACGGGTTTGTTGGAGTACCTGTCAAGTCTGTAATAATGCCCACTGTTTTGAGCCTAATACTGGTCCTTTAATTTTTAACCAAGAAATAAATACTTTCAAGTTCAGATCATGTTCTTATCTGTCTTAAAGACTGACTGTCAAATAAGATATTAATGCTCATCCAATGAATAACCAAACACATATCTTCATTAGTTTACCTTGGGGGTGTTCAGCCAATATCACACTTATAAAATTACCTAACAAAAAATATTTTTAGTTACAGTAATTGTTAATATTCCATAAACACAAAAATTCTAACCTGACTTTCGGAGTCATAGTTTGGATCATGGGAATCTCCATTAATGTCTTCTTCCTCTACAATTAGTTCACTCCCCGGTTTTCCCCATGTACCTTTACCACCAGCTCCCCCTGGAGACAAACCAGAAATAATGAGACATTACATAAATAAAACATTTCTATAAAAACAAAATCTACACGTTTGAATTTTGTTATGATGATAAGAGTTTCAAGCATGTACAACTATTTTGTTATGATGATAAGAGTTTCAAGCATGTACAACTATTTTGTTATGATGATAAGAGTTTCAAGCATGTACAACTATTTTGTTATGATGATAAGAGTTTCAAGCATGTACAACTATTTTGTTATGATGATAAGAGTTTCAAGCATTTACAACTATTTTGTTATGATAATAAGAGTTTCAAGCATGTACAACTATCTTGTTATGTTCTGAAACACGATTTTTGAGAGTAACACACGAGGTAAGGTTACTTGATTTAATCAAGGAATTAACAATAAAAAGAAAACACTGAGTATTATTTATTGGTTTGAAGAAAGTGAATTTATTGTCTTATAAAACAGTAAATATTTAATGTTCAAGATATTTAAAGAAACACGTATCAAAAGACAAAAGACCATCAATATCAGCTATGACATCAGTGGTACACATTAATATCAGAAAATAAAATTTGGGTAGGTTTTTTAAAACCTAGATGTTCAGTTATTCTTAGACAGATTTTTTTATTTTCCCCCACTTAATTATTACTCGTTAGACAACATAGCTAAAGAAGTAGTGTACTGTACAACTACACCTTGTGGATTTTCTTAAAACCAAACATACGGACAAAAAACAATATTCTGCCATTGTTTTAGTCCTGACAATTGTTTTTAAAATGTTCTGGACAACATAAGAATGTGTCACACTTCATTTATTTTGCAAATCGTTCATAACATGTGGAATTCGGTGACAGATCTTTTTATTTCTTAAACATATAAGATTTTAGCTGCCTTATTACCTAGTATATTTTGATCATCTCTCAGCATTTTCCAGAAAATTAAATTAAATATTATCACAGTTAATGTTGAAAACCTTTTCATTTTATCAAAATAATTATTTCTATGAAGTACTGCTTCACAAAATAGAAGTTTGTCATGCACATTTCTTTCAATAATAGCTAGTACAAAGTGTACTTAATACAGCTAGTGCAAAATGTACTTAATACAGATAGAGCAAAATGTACTTAATACAGATAGAGTAAAATGTACTTAATACAGCTAGTGCAAAATGTACTTAATACATCTAGCACACAAAATGTACTTAATACAGCTAGTGCAAAATGTACTTAATACAGATAGAGCAAAATGTACTTAATACAGCTAGTGCAAAGTGTACTTAATACAGCTAGCACACAAAAAATGTACTTAATACAGCTAGTGCAAAGTGTACTTAATACAGCTAGTGCAAAGTGTACTTAATACAGCTAGTGCAAAGTGTACTTAATACAGCTAGCACACAAAATGTACTTAATACAGCTAGTGCAAAGTGTACTTAATACAGCTAGCACACAAAATGTACTTAATACAGCTAGTGCAAAGTGTACTTAATACAGCTAGTGCAAAATTTACTTAATACAGATAGAGCAAAATGTACTTAATACAGCTAGCACAAAGTGTACTTAATACAGCTAGCGCAAAGTGTACTTAATACAGCTAGCACAAAATGTACTTAATACAGATAGAGCAAAATGTACTTAATACAGCTAGTGCAAAATGTACTTAATACAGCTAGCACACAAAGTGTACTTAATACAGCTAGCGCAAAGTGTACTTAATACAGCTAGCACAAAATGTACTTAATACAGATAGTGCAAAGTGTACTTAATACAGCTAGCGCAGAGTGTACTTAATACAGCTAGCACAGAGTGTACTTAATACAGCTAGCACAAAATGTGCTTAATACAAAGATACAGCTAGTACAAAATGTACTTAATACAAAGATATATAAATATAACTCATAATTACTAGCATGAAATTGGCTTTACAAAAACAAGATGCAAGCATAGCACACTGTAACTAACATAAAATGGGTTTAAAAATAGTTATCTAAGGGCAGCACAACAAGAAAACTTTATTAATTCTTTAATCACAAAATAAGAAACCCTGTAACCCAGTCTTTTTGGAATACAGATCTTTCTTCTCGATTAAACTGGGAAGACGAATCAAATTAAGAAACCTGATAAACCAATACTTTCAAAAGATAGACCTCCTTTCTTCTCACAAATAAAAACTTGAATGTGATATTAAAAATAAATCAAATGTTCAAACTTTTTATTCACCAAAAACATAAATAAAGAGATGCTTATTTTCTTTACGGTCCTACCTTTCTTAGGCAAGCCTCTTCCATATATATTTCTTGATCGTCTGCTATTTTTTGACAGCTTACCAAGCACCTTCTCCTCTTTTATGTCTTGCCCTTCGCCAGTTCCTTTATGCTCGCACAGAAACTTGGATGGTCTTTTGGCTTTTCGTTTGAGACGTTCTTCAGCATATGGTTGTTTCTTCATAAGAGAACCTTCTTCATTGTCAAGATCTTCAATTGGTATATTGCTTTCACTGCCAACAATATCTTCAACATCATCAACATGTTGTCTTTTTGTAACAGCTATTTCCATATTTGCCATTTGCTTCAAGTTGAAAACTAAGTCAATATTTCTATATGAAGACTGGTGGACTTGTCTTCAGACTGCTAGTATAGGAATCTCCAACTAGCTAGAAGACAAAAATTATACAATAAGTGAACAAAAGTGTAATCATCACTATGATGTCCCTCAAAACTACTGTAATTCTATCATGTATTATTCAGCTAAACAGAAAATATATTTCTTCCAGGCTGAAATAAAATATGCTTGTGGTATGAAGAAATTCTTATAAAAACTTGATATGAAATACCTTCTGTAACATATCACCAATGACATCCTCCACAACCAACAACATGCTGAA
>NW_013668325.1:136455-162776 GCF_000517525.1 Limulus polyphemus
GAATAACATCAACCACAACTGACTACATGTCACACCAGAATAACATCAACCACAACTGACTACATGTCACACCAGAATAACATCAACCACAACTGACTACATGCTGAACCAGAATAACATCAACCATAACCAACTACATGCCATACCAGAATAAATTACATAAAAAACCTAGAAACAGGTAAGAGAGGAAAACACAGCAAGAAAAGTAGCAAATTAAATCCAATTAAAAAGAAGCTGTAATAGAGCACTAGTTTGTTTTTGTTTTTTAAGTTAACACTAGTTTGTTTTTGTCACTAGGATAACCCTAATAGACCAGATGATTTCCCATCATCCTGATGGTTTTAGGAATATCTTTTTCAAGCATTTTAACAATAACAAAAATACAATAAACCTCTTAACACGAGAAAACAGGAATAAAACAACTGTTAACTGATACATACACAAGCTTAACTATCTTGATCTGTAAAGAATTCATCTAATGATCTATGTCTTATCATCTTATCCATAAATATGTTAATATCTATCACTCATGACAACATTTCCCAAACTTTTTCCTTTACACCACCCTTTAATAAATACGTTTTCTTGTGCACCCCACTCTTTTTAAAATGAGTGAAAGAGTGAGTTAAGTGACAAGATATAACACACAGATACACATTCAAATTCTGTATGTGTTGTTGTAATTACTTATTTTCACTGATAAAAAATATATTAAAATTCTTAATTTTGCATTAGTGCACTATTGACTACATCGTAATTGCTTGTGCCCCCTCTAATAAATCATTTGTGCTCCATTAGGGGGTGGCACCCCACACTTTGGGGAATGCTGGCTTATGTCAGAATTTGACATAAATAGACACACAATTTCTTTATCACAATGGAAACAGGAGATTGTTGCACACAAAATCACTTGAACAGACTGGTGGAAGAACTTTGTGGCAGATCACACGAAAAATTAAATAGCTGTACAGAAGAGTAAAAGTGTGAGTTTTAGAACGTAGCAAAAAAGAACAACAGAAATGTGAACACTTCAAGTGAAGTGTTAACCTATTAATATTAACTTCCAATCAAAGCATGATAGCTATATGGATCAGAATTAAAAATCAACCCACTAATGTTCTTACATTCATACTTGTAAAAATTAGAATGTGTTATTTCATCCCTTGAGTACCATTGCTGTTATCAATATTTTAGGCTATAATCACAATGTTATCTCACGAGGTCCAGCCAGGTTAAGAGACTTAGAATAGTCCTAAGTCCATATACTAAGCTAAAAATTCAAAATAACTCTTTTATAAAAAATATATAATAACAAAAAAACAACTTAAAAATTTCTTAAATGTATATTTGTGTGTGTGTATATATATATAAACTTTCTAACCAATACAGTTAATGAAAGCAACATTACAGAGAATAAAACTTGATTATGGAACACACAATAATTATCTTTTGAAACATTTTACACCAGTATATAAAAAGTTAATATAACATCTAGTGACTAATGAAAGCCAATTAAACAGTTCAAACAGTATAAACTTACAGCAGCTTGACATCTGAGATAAATTAATATGGTATATTAGTTTAACTACAGAGTAAGACAGTAGGCAAGTATACGTATTACAGCAAAACAATAATGTTTATTAACATATAAAATAATATAGTGATTTCCTGCACCCACCAGAGACATTGAAACCCAGTTTTTAGCATTATAAGCTTTCGAACTTACCATTGAGCAACTGGGGGCATTTGAAAAGTGGGGCATCACATGCAACATATCTGTCTAAAAGAAAAGTAGGTGATGCAAAATTTATCACGTTGACAGGTGGTAATTTTACGTTTGATATTTTGGAAATGTTCAGTACGTAAAATAATTTGTTTCAAATTTCCAATATACAAGACTCAGCTTCAATGTTTTAATGTCCAACAAAACAAGCTATAACCTAGGGAATATTCTGATGACAGTTAAGTATCAGCCCATTAATGTTATTATGACAAGAACCAGATTAAATGAGATATGGCCATTTCAGTGTGCTTTGATTAGAAGAGTCACATTTGTTAAGATATCAAACAAGGATTCAATAAAAAAAATTGTGCAAAAATTGCCAAACATGATGTACCAATTGAGTCTTAATAAAGGTACATGTTAACAATCCACTCAAAATAATACATCAATTAGTTTAGAGTGACTCTGTAAATCTGTAGCAGCCTATTTCAAAGTAGTACTAAATTTTTTGTCCATTTTGAATAAAATTCACAGTATTTTAAATAACCCTGGAGTCCATTAGAAGCTAAAGTAGTTTTTGGACAAGTTGTCCAACTAATGGTCTTATAGAATTAACTTGTATATACCTGTTTCAAACACTTCTTTTACTTCAAAACATAATCTACAACTCTCCTTCCTTTTGCTTCCATTCTTAGTCTTACTAAGTTAAGATAAATGACTTACTTTTGACCTCAAGTCTGCATCACCATCGCAACAAGCATTACAATTGCTATATTATTAAAACTCAATAATTTTTGACAGCCACCAACGCTTGGTGTACTTTAATGTTTACAATCTTAAGAAATTAAGTTATGTTGACAAGCAAATGTTATCCATATGCCATAAGTTATACTTATAACTAAATTATGGTACGTGCAAATTACAGTGAAAAACTAATCTCCTTAGTGCTAAGTCAAAAATTGACATTTTTATTGTACTATTGTGACTAACTAATAATATTTCGAAAAATTACGTTAACAACTTAATAGAAACTCAACAATTATAAGATACTGCAATACACAAATATCAGATTATTGGTATTAGTGGCGTGGCAACTGACTTCGTGATGTCCCTAACGTCGTAGACAATGTTCAAACTGGCCATATGACTATATATTTGACGTCAAAAACAGAATAATTCATAAGATCTCATATTACCTTTGTAACGACTTTAAAAAATCAGTATTCCAGATTTCAATTTGTATTTATAATTTAACACGCACTCACTTTTACAAACTGTAGTCTTAAAATAAACAAAAACACGCCAGTCTCCTTAACGCATGTTTTCTGACCTACATTCGACAAGGACCAAGGTGCAATCTCGTATAAAAGGTGATGCTGAATGAGAAAAATATATAATAATAATAATAATATGTCTTAAACAAGATATTAATCTACAAACTTAGTAAAAAAAAGAGTGAATTAAGGTTAATGTTAATAATGACATATGTAAACTTACATACATTTTATTATTGAAAACTTGAACATATAAAAGATTTAATTATTTCTGTTGCTGTAAATGATGTTTGTCAACATCCTGTGATATGTAAATAATAATATTTGTAAGTGTTAGGACTTAATTCGGACTATGACTTAACATACTAAACAAAATTTATTTTCCACAATAAATTTGAATATTGTTGGGTCTTCTTAGCTTTAAAAATAAATTAAACCTTCTGTTTATATTGACATCTGCAATGTTAAATTAATGTCGCTGTTGAAAAACTAGAAATGTTTAATATTTTGTCATTTTTTCTTCTTTAACATAAAACATTAAAAAATTCTCCAATGACACAAGAGTATATTTTTTTTAGTAATTATGATCAAATTCTACTGTACGTGGTATTCTCAGGTAAAAACTGATATCAACAGGAAAGTTACTTGGTGTTGATATTTTCAACCTGAACGAAGACACAAAAGCGGCATATGGGATATGCGACAAGAACAGGGATTCTTAAAGTTTAAATAGTCATTACTTGTTTACAACTGCTGACCAGAAGAGGGAAGCCAGTCTGCTGCACTCGTCGTCTGTAGTGTCTAGTCTTAAAAGAATAAATGGATTACTTGTTACTTCTATCACGCTATCACAGCTAAAAGCGCAGGGCGTATTCAGATGCATATCACGGTTTGAACCTTTGATCTTTTAATTCTCAACATATTCCGCTAGTCACTAGATCCAGTCCCGAGAGTTCTGGAGACGTAATAATTTCCCTCTTAAAAAACGATGCAAGGATGAGAAAAATATTGTATTTTTTATATTTGCAGGGAATGTTTTGAGGTGCTTCCTTTGGACGTATCTTCGGGTTTTTTTGGTTTTTTTTAAATACGGGGGTCCATTGTAGGGCAAAATTTCATTAACAGACAGGGGGGGGGGGTCTGGAAGCCATCTCGCCTCTTGAAGGAACAACAAAAAATAAATAAAAGCGCCCCATGGGGTCCTGGGAGCAAAGTCCCCAGAAGCTCCTGTGTTGTGCATATTATTATATCATTTCTAAGAATTGGTTACGTAAGAATGCACAAAGAGTTTGAAATAGTAACGGAAATTGACAGCAGTTTATGTGATCCCTGTCATTGGTGATACTTGAGTCTCCCTTTTATAAAGTATCCACCCCTAAAACAGGGAGAGGGGTGTGTGCAATAAATCAAAACTGAAAACAATATTGGAACCACTTGCCAAAAGCGAACCATTTATAAGTTATCAATAAGTATACTACAACAAATCACATGTGACTAGGAACTTATTTTCGTATCAGGTTTTTTGTGTGTGTGTGTGTGTGTGTGTGTTTTTGCACGGACACACTAATATCAAGTATAAAGACTTGTGTACAAAAACAAAATTGGGTGAAGAGAAACAACAGTTTCTAGCCACCCTGGGTTGTCTTTCAGGCCCCAGAAACTAATTCTGAGACGTGAAAAAATTTTAAACCTAAATTCCTGCCACAAATTTGATTTAATGACATCGTGGCTGTTTTCCTCCCTGCATGCAAATCCTCCAGAACATCGTGTGGTTAAAAAGAGAAAGAATACAAAAAATTCATCACATTGTTGGTAAATTCTGTACGGGGTTCGTCTATTTGTCTACGACCTTGTAGGCCTGGCATGGCCAGGTGGTTAGGGAGCTCAATTCGCAATCTGAGGGTCGCGGGTTCGAGTCCCCGTCCCACCAAACATGTTCGCCCTTTCAGCCGTGGGGGCGTTATAATGTGACGGTCAATCCCACTATTCGTTGGTAAAAGAGTAGCCCAAGAGTAGGCGGTGGGTGGTGATGACTAGCTGCCTTCCCTCTAGTCTTACACCGCTAAATTAGGGACGGCTAGCGCAGATAGCCCTCGTGTAGCTTTGCGCGAAAATTCAAAAACAAACAAACTACGACCTTGTAAGAACTTTACTTTCAAATAACATGAAATTATTATATTTCATTTGTTTGTTTGTATTTGGGATTTCGCACAAAGCAACCCGCGGGCTATCTGCGGGCTATCCGTCCCTAATTTAGCAGTGATAGACTAGGGTGAAGGAAGCTAGTCAACACCATCCACCGCCAACTCTTGACCTACTCTTTTACCAACGAAAAGCGGGATTGACCGTCATATTATAATGTCTTCATGGCTAAAAAAGTCGAAACATGTTGGGTAACAAATTATTATACCTGAGAAAACAAAGCTTTTGTTGAAAGTTTATACGGTATATTTTCTCGAATGCTCAAAAATAAAAACTAGAAACAAAATATAAAAATAATAAATAAACAGATAATAATATTAGAAATTAATAATTTTAAAATAATGTTACTTAAAATGAAATAGCAAAATATGTATTGATAACAAACTAAGAATATTATAAATTATTAAATTAATAATTTTAAAATAATGTTACTTAAAATGAAATAGCAAAATATGTATTAATAACAAAATTAAGAATATTAAAATATATGTAAATATAATTTTAATTTATTAAGGGAGGTCGAAGGCCGCATGGAAGGATCACTTGTTTTAACCACTCGTATTACTCTTCAGTCGTGTGTTATCTGTCAGTCAGCAGACACTATAATGACGTCACATAAGGGACGATTAACCTTGCAATTTGTACTGTCATTACATCAGTAAAACATGCACATGCCCTGACTCATGAGAAGAATTATGCACTCTGTAGGCTACAGCACAGCATGACATATGAATTTCAAAAGCAAGAAATAAAAATATTTGTTACTCTTAATTTCGGTTTTATTTATTCTTGAAACAGAACATTTTCGGGGACCCTGCGGAAGTACATCTAGTAATAAGCTATTCTAATATAAACATAAATACCTTTTGCTATAAAACTAACTCCTACTCACTGAGCTCTGTGGTCCAACTAATCTCTATATTATATTTACTTATACATATAGAAAGAGATCAGTATTAATACTCTAACATTCGGTCTATTGCTAGTTGTGCACAAGTTAATGACTAAAACTAAAGAAACTTATCACTGTCCACGAGGCCTAGATTCTCGACATCAACGCCACTACGTTTCCTAGTTTCGTTTAAGTTTACTTACTCATGATGAGTACTTTTATAAGTTACAGCTTTTACTGAAGGTTTTGAAGAATTATTTGTGTTCGGACAGGTACGACGCTTCGATCGCTGGTGAAAACATTCTCAAATACACCGGTTATATCTGTAAAGTTTATAGTTTATTTGTAATTAAGCACAAAGCTATACAATAGGCTATCTGTGCTCCGCCCACCATGGATATCGAAACCCGGATTCTAGCGTTGTAAGTCCGCAGATATACCGCTGTGCCACTGGGGGGGGGGCGGTATATCTATGTGCAGCTCCCACTTAACAGCCCCACGTGGCACTAGTGGTATGTCTGCGGACTTACAACGCTAGAATCCGGGTTTCGATATCCGTGGTGGGCAGAGCACAGACAGCCCATTGTATAGCTTTGTGCTTCATTACAAAACAAACATCGGATAGTGGAGTTACAGAGCCCCTGTTTAAAATGAGTTATTTCCTATCTAAAATACAAACATTATTAGCTCAAGGAGTTATTTGTCCAAGGGGAGATGAAGCCCAGTGTTTTTTTTGGTAATTATCCACTTTTCAAGTGGAATGGTAAGCAAATGGGAAGTAATTGAAGTAATCCATCACATCCTAGAACGAGTACACGTCTGAGATCGTTGCTTGAGAACTGTGCAAACAACCTAGCCGAAAGCAGCAACTAAGTGACGTATGTGTAGTAAAGGTTGGCTGATTTGATTGTACAATAGTAACTTAGCATCATGACTTATGTCTAATTAAACAACTGACTTTCCTGAAGCACTAAGGATGTAACTAACTTCAAGATACAGCAGATGTTAAATGACGGGATCGTACAACCTTCAGGAAGCGCTTTGCCAGTAGTTATTCTCAGAAGGTAAGAAGGTATGTTCAGGTTCATTTTGTGGTAACTTCTATTGGTGCTTTACCTTTGTCATGAACAGATGAGTGCCTGGATGAGGTCAAAGGTTCCAGTTGGTTCGGCACTTTAGATTTGGCATGTGGATTCTGCCAAGTCAACGTGGATCATGAAACCAGATCTAGTACTACTTTCAGCGTGAGATATGTCTTGTATGAATTCTGCATTATGTCGCTTGACCTGTGTAAGAAATTACCCGTAGTGAAGTAGAAGAGTATTGCCCAAAACATTGTATATACACGTAATTAACACCTTGTTGTTTTCGGTGATTTAACTTACAGCATACTACCCCGTGTAATGCACCTGCCACTTTTGAGAACCTAGTGAAACTTACACTGAAGGGGTTGCAGTTTGAGAAAAGCATAGTCTGTTTTGATGATGCCTTATTGTTTAGTCGCACATTTAAATTTGTGGCTGAGAACCTGATAAATGGTATTTCAATGGCTAAAAAAAAAAGGCATGCTTGGAATGGAAACCCATAAGATGTGTGATAATGTGTATGCAAATGGATATTCGTTGTATCTCTTCTAAAAAATAATCTTCCTTACTGTAAAAGCTGTAACTTGTAATAAAATAATACTTGATCAGTAAGTAAATTGTCTGCGCTAGAAACCGGATTTTGATACTCGTAGTTGGCAGAGCACTGTGCGGCTTTGTGCCTAACTGCAAACGTGACTGATTTTTAGTTTCGCGTTAAGTAAATAGCTTACTCTGATCGAAAGTTTGTATCCTAGAAACACCTCTAGCTTTTATTTTCATATAAATAAGTCCATTGTTGTACTAAATTTACTGAGGAATATTGTATTCATCAAAGGTAAACAATATTCTGTAGTTAACGAGATTTTTTTAACCACAAACACCCACACAGAGATGTTAAATAAATTAATAAAGCTACTTAAAGTTAGTGGGGCAACCTTAACATTGCTTCCACTCCCATAGCAACGATATTAACAAGCAGAAAGGTCTGCGGTATGTCTGCGGACTTACAACGCTAGAATCCGGGTTTTGATACCCGTGGTGGGCAGAGCTCAGGTAGCCCATTGTGTAGCTTTGTGCTTAATTACAAACAAACAAACTTTAAATCCTTCGTTTCTGGAAAGGATTTAAAGACTAAAATGTGTGTTACTTGAGGTTTTTAATTTGTCGAGATTAAAAAAAGGAGAGTTTAGTCAAACCCATTCCAAGCACAGGCTTACTATTTCAATATCTTCAGGTTCTGAAGAATGAGGAAGTTTAGAAATATAAATTTTCAAATCACTAAGTAAGCTCACATCAAATTCTTTATACATACAAATAATTTGTAGAGAATGAATTTAAAAAGGATGATGATACTTAAAATATTGAAACAACAGTTTGTTTCGGATATTCGCACAGAAGTATAACGCTAGCAGTCCCTAAATTTAAACTGAAAGACTAGACGAAAGGTAGCTAGTCAACAGCATAGCTAGTCAACAGCACCCATCGCCAATTCTTGGGCTGTTCTAATCGAATAGTGAGATTTGGATGTTACTCTTATAACATATCTACGGACCCAAAGTACGGAGCGTGATTTTACGACAATAGGACACCAACCACGAATGTTCGGAAATCACAGCCAGGCACACTACTCAGTCTAATTGGGTGTTGAGCAATTTAATACAAATTATGAACGGTATGAAATATAATTTTAAGGGTTTTATTTTTATTTTGTTTGAAGCTATGCATAAAAAAGCCACACAATGGGCCATCTGTGCTCTGCCCACCACGGGTAGCGAAATCCGGTTTCTAGCGTTGTAAGTCCGCAGACATACCGCTGCCCCACTGGGGGGGGGCGGGGGGGGCGGATTTTAAGGGTAGTAAACAATTTTCTTTTGTAACTTTATATGTAAAAGAACATCAAATGTTGTATTTTAAATAAGTCTTACACACACACACACATCTTCTTCTTACAAAACTTGACGGTGCTTTTTTTATTAAATTATTGTTTTATATTTGGGCGATGAATCCGAGGTGAACACAAAGATTTCCAGGAATTGGTAAAAAACACTGATCGATAATTTAATCGAATTATCTCAACTATATATGGGCAGTGAGTGTTTGATTAGTTTATATTGTTTAGGATAAAAGTCAAATTAGAGAGTGACCACCGAAACCTAATTTCGGATATAGAAGTGTGGGAATCGGTTACAGAAACAGCGGCGCCGTGTTCTAATTTTTGTGCCCTATCTGAATGTGTTAATACTTTACGGTAGACTCGCATGATGCTGTGAAAAAGAAAACGCTTCCGGTGTCGCGCGTTCACAAATAATAATTTGTAAATTGTAAGTATCTTAAAACTATTGCAGAATGACACTCTTACAGAATTTACCAGCAAGAGGTAAGTGTCAAGTCATTAATATATTATTGTTACTATTTTAAATTTCATCGTGTAAGTTACAACATTAGATCTATCCGAAAGCCGCTTAGATCTGTACTTAACTATAGCCTACAGTATAGGCCTAGTACTAGTATTCAAAAATAAAATTACATACAGGTTTCACGGCTTCCAGCTATTAAATTATACATATGCATGTTGCATATTATAAAATTTATGTTAATAAAATAGATATTGTAGTTAGCATTTCATTTTAATTGTAATTACTTGTTTTATAAATCATTTTAAATTTAACTTTTAGTTTTAAGCACGTAGGTTACAGAACTGATAAGAAATTTACAATGCAACGAATGTTTGAAATTGGTTGATGTAAAACTATAAATTTAATCAGGAAAATGAAGTAAAATGTACAAAAAATGTAACAAAATCTCACACACCCCCAGTAAACCCTTACAGGTTGATTACAACTTACAATACAAGTTCTGCGAAACCTTGGTCACTGCGCTACTTTTAGGATTATAACCTCGTTTGGTTCGCAACATCGCTTTTAAGTTGAACTTGTTTGAATATCCACTTCAGTCACAGAGTAAAGTTTATAAAACTTTACAATTAGAAGGACTCATGATACTCAGAAAACGTGAGGGAATAGGATAAAAAAAAAAGCAGAAGATAAATCTCAATTCGGGACGTTTATTTTTTTAAATTAGAATAAGAACGTTTTTCATTGTGTAACATACTGTATCGTGAGAAATATATCCTGCGTCAGTTATAACGAAATCGTGAATTCAATTACGCAAGCTAAGGGTGCGGTTTTGGAGAGATTGGCTTTACCATCTTTAATCTTGGGTTTCTACTTTATTTTAACGTCACTGGTGTCCACATTGGGCGACACAACGATGGAAGCATTTCCAAGAATTAATTTCGCTGTAACGGAATATGTGGCAGACCACGTACTTTTGTACCTCTCTTCATACGATAAACTTGTTAGGAGTTGATTTTACTCATAAATCATTAAAATTAAAACATTTGAAATTGAGCTACAAACTTTTTCATGGTATTTTTTTATTCAATTTGTAGCATATTGTTTCGCTATTTTTGTGAAATAACTTTTTAAAATGGAATCTTTATAAACACACCTGAACAATGTTTTTCTTACATAAGACTGAAATATATCTTTGTCCTCTGTACTAACTAGTATTAGTAAATAATATTTAATGAAATCATGAATATATATGTAAATTATTACCAAAGTATTTCATTAAAGGTGGTGATATTTATTTGTAAAATCATCAGTGAGGTTAATCTTTTTTATATAGAACATCTTGCAATTTCATAAAATTTATTATTTCTTTTAATAAAATGGAAAATTCTTTATTGAAAATTAGTTAGTTTTATGAGCCTTAGAACAGCGAATAAAACATCGTGAATTCAGTTCGTGTGATTCATAACGCTAAAAGGTTATAACGACGAAGCGCTGTCTTCTGGTATAATTCTTTCACCAACCCATTTTTGATGGTGAAAATTTTATTAAAAATATATTGGTATAACATTTTATTTTACCGAAAAAAAAATATGGGAATGCTTGGATCAAATGTTGTAGGAAATACATAAAGATCTTACAGGTTACATAGTATAGCACTTATTTTAAGGTGATTACTGTGTTATGACCAGAATAATCACCGTTTTATTTTTAGTCCGTAAACCCAGTGTCGTCTTACAATTTTCAGATGAATTTTGAGTAGTCGTTGAAAGTTTACAAATCTACTATTTTTCTGTCAAGTTTTCACGAGAGACTCACGTCAGTCTACTCTTATTTCATTTGGAACAAGTAGAGTGTTTGATAATTTGGTTTTGAATATCACAAGGTTCCCATCTCGCTGACCAGATAATGATAATTGAGTGTACCCTATCAGCTTTATCTTTGAATAATGCAAATATAAACCAGTTAATCGATTCAAATATTAGGGTAATTTTTTCTACCCGAATAATTAAAATTATCCAGGATCATTTAGATCACATTGTGTCAAAAACCAGTTCTAGTTTTGTTACTTCTTAAAATTTCTCTTTACATATAATTTTATTTTTTCCCAATTTAAATCATCTATTATGTATTTTTTTAGATGTAGGTAACTACTGATGTTATGTTTTAATATTAGTTTCATTATTTTCCTAATATGTGATAATAGGTAAATCCAATGACAATCGAGATGTTGCCGTTAGTATGACTGAAAACAAAACACGTTGCTTTACTGATTTTCAAAATTCGTAGTAAATATCCAAACTAAATAAAGCGTATAGATATTATTTAAATAAACAGGATTTAATGGTGGTATTTAGCACTTATCATTTTGGCCTCTTTTATTTCTTATTTTTAGTAAAATGAACGAATGAGATTTTGTGAACGTTTCCTTCAATATTATGACACTTATTGTTGCAATATAAATTAATTCCGTCTAAAGTTATACACACGAAGCTCGATAGGTGACTCTGGGGGTCTTACTCGATCATCGTGTTCCGATGAAGCGCGTCATACGACTGCCTGTGTAATTTTGTTATTAGTATTAGTATAGAAACAGCGTCAGACAGTTCTAGAAATCCTAATTTTAAATGACTGCACTATTGCTCATATTATTTAAAATTTTATCTAGTTATTTTTTAAGACACACTTCAAGCTCTGAGGACCAGTTTCCATCTTGTAGCTGCGCAAGATCTAGGTCCAACAATCAATCGTTGTGAAGCATGCCTATTGCGGGACACACAATAACTAATCACTGTAATACTAACGGTAGCCGAGTGGTAAATAGTGGTACTACTAATACTACAAATGAAGTTGTTTGTGATACTGTGATAAACATGTGTACCGACAATGAAAAAATTGTATCTGGAGTAAATCTGGTAGAAAAACGAAGTTTGTCGAAAAGTTTTTCATGCACGTCTGAAGTCAGGCAGCTGAACCTTGGAGCGGTAATTTTGGACGAAAACTTGAGTAGTATATCAGCTTCACAACTTCGTCGTGTGATGTGCACCCAGATCCCATCTCTTCCCGCATCTTTTGGGTTTTACACCAGAGAAGGGTAAGTGAAAAACGTTGAAGGTAAATGTTTGAGTTGAAACACATTCTTATGATAATTTAAATAAATATCAAAGTCAAATGTTATTTTAAAATTTTTGGAACGTTCAAGCTTAGAAAATATCGAAAAAGAGAAGTCGTTGTGATGAGACTTGATAATTTGTCAAAAAAAGACAGTCACGTTAATTAAAGACAGAGGGTAAGGTTTGGAGCACTCGGAGCAGGAGTATAGTTGCTGTAGATGTGAGTTCTTGATCACCTTACTACAGTTTTTACTGGGTGCATGCAAGTTTCTCTAATCAAACTTCCTATTTCAAATGAGAAAAGTATCCTTAATATGGTCCCATTTTAACCCTTTTATGCCATCAGTTTCTTTTATCTAAGGAGACTCTAAGCCCTTTCTTGCAGAAGGGCTTAATAAAGGGCTAATCTCACCAGGAGGACAAAAAAGAGAATTGTACAAATTGGAGTGTATGTGTTATATTTTTTTTGGGGGGGGGACCTTAGAATCCCAGAACATATCATTAAAGACATCAGTTCACCAAGGTCTCCCATGGTGGGATCTTCAAACAACCACCCTATATCTTATTCCCATCTAAATGAAACCTGTCACAGAAACATTCAAATAGAATACCATCAGAAGATTTGACTTTAACAACCAAAACAAAAAAGGTTTTACCTAAGATCAAGTATAGATATAGACTTTTAGATATATCATTTTTAAACAGAATATCACAGACTTTGATTTCAATATTATTATTCCATATTTAAAACAGACTTTCATGGTTAGTTTATCTAAACCACAACACTTTCATTTCCCAGAATGAAATCAATTCTGTTTTAGAACTTAGATAAAACATGTCAACATTTGTAGGCTTTCTACAGTGCTTGTAATTTTCAAAACAAGCACATTTCTGGTATTCTTCTCTGTATATTTGTTTCAGTAACTTTCTTATAGCATGGAAACCAAAACTTAACCACAGGAAGATGTAAAATTGTATCTATGAATTCTAAGTCCCAGTAAATACAGATCCAAGAACCCGTTACTGGATTTTCATCAACATTTGGGCAAAGGTTTGAATAATTGCTCTCGAATTCTATCATTAGCTAACATCCTTTCTAAGCACAACCCAATGTGAACCACTTTATTCTTTAAAATATTGAAACATATATATATATTTGAGGATCTTTTTCCACTTACTGTAATTGCCTGGATTCTTTTGATTGAGAAATGTTTTTTACATCTTCAGCCTTACGTGGGACTATCTATAAAATAGTAGTGGTGATGGTGACATAATTCTAAAAACTTTAAATAGATAAATTTAAAATCATGTATACTGTAGATAAATAAATTTGGAAAAATATGCAATTCTTCATATAAATTGAAATATATTTATAATTCTTAAAAATTATGTGTGCGATGTATTTTGATTAAAATGTTGTAACTAGTATAAACCTAACACTTTGGAGGAGAAGCTTATGCCCCATATCTAGAGCCAGAGCCCCATATCTACATCATGATTTATTAAGTATTTTAGAAGCATCATACTGATTTCACTACTCAAGCAGTTATCCCAATCACTTTAGGTACCATATTACTAACCTTTTTTTTTAAATTAGAAAAATCCTATTTGTCATCAATCTAATTTTCTACCCACTTTAGTATCATTAATCAATTACCTGTAATACATCCCTCAGTCTCTCTCTCTCTCTGCTAAGAGCTTTAAACATGGGGGAATGGTTTGCCTGATAATGTGGACATCATCCAGTACATGATGTTAGTTTGAGTTCTTTCAAAGCTTTTTGGACTAATACATGGATATGAAGAACTATGTTTTTAAAGTTTTCCTTTTTTTTCTATTTTTGTGGGTGCTGTGTGACTTTGGATGAATGGGTTTTTGTCAACTTGTTCTTTTGTAGGTATCAAACAGGAAGTCCCCATCAAAAACAAAAGTAGGGACCTTATAAACACATTTCAAGTTAGCAAGGTTTTTTAAAACCATGTTGAAGATTACTTGTTAAATTCCACTTTTCGGTGTTTCATAAAGATCGTTTAAGTGTGAATTTCCTTTTGAGATGAGTCTTGGATGTCTCATGAGTGGGGGAGCAATTTGATGACAAGATATGTGGGGGAAATTTTCAAAATAGGTAAAAGTGAAATACTCTAGCTTATAGGGGGCAGGATGACTTTTTCCAAAAGTGTTGTGGGAGGATTTGTAGATTTCATGATTGTAGTGGTAATTGACTGTGAGAAATGTCATTCTTATTTTGAGTAAAAAAAAGCTTTGCTTCTGGTTTTCTTTTTTGTATGGCTTTACTTTGGTAATACTGGCACAGATGTGTCATTATTTCATGATGTGATGTACCACTTTTCATGTAAGCAGTATCGTCTGTTGAGTGTGAAGCCTTAACCCAATGTGCATGTATTTGATTCATTGGACCTAACCCCATATTGAAGAAGGAATATTGACTATATTTATGAATTTACATGTTCATCTGCACAAGATATGTCTGAACTGATGACATCAGTCTGGCTCTTACACTGAGAAGTTGGAATGCAAGGTGATGCTCATGTGAAAAATAAAGATATTTTTTTCAATCATACAGACTGCATAATGTATTTATATAGCCTCTAGAACCTCATCTATAGTTTTTTAAGTATCCCTGTATATCTGGTATTTACTCTACCAGAAACTGTCCCCAAATGTATTGTAAAATCAACAGTTGATATCGATTGCCTGGTACTATGTTGAATGGTACTTTGTAAAATGTGGTGGCTTGTGAATAGAGTTAATTGAAATGCTCTTTACTAAATTTCACATTAATTATTATAAGAATGTGTAATATTTCAATCACACTCGATCTGCTACATCCAGTGCCCACCATGTCTTTTCTCACTACCAGGGCTCATCAGATATGAGACGCTCTGGTGACTGAGACGCTGTTTATATCATCAGTTGCTCAAACAACGATTATTTTACTGTGAACATGATTAAATTAGAGAACCTTATTTCTTTATCAATTTATTTCAAGTTACTACACACCAGAATTAGGTTTATGGTTGTTATTAACATCAAACTATTTAGAATATCTGATGTATTGAACTATCCAACGTCCGCGAAGAAGTATTTTCCTCAATTGAATAAAAATATTTTATTGTGACAATAACTGATTTCATAATATTAATTTTCGTCCGAAGTATATTGGAAAACTTTATATCTTTAAACATTTAACAGCATTGTTTGTCTTAAAATTCACGAAGAATAATATACAACTAGCTGCGACACTCAAAACATTTACATGTTTTAATGCCCTTCACTTAAATTTTCCTTATTCTATCATTTTCACGCACGCCATTTAAGCTACGCTTTATTGCAGGCATTATGCGTTAGATTGATAAATTCTGGTCTATTGAAAAAAATACGTGGCCAGACAAACAAACTCACGTAGACGTAACTTTATTTAATAAAACTACACGTAAATTAAAGTAATGTTTTTGTTTTTTTTTATAGTAGACAGAGTATGAAATAATTATGAACGTTCAGTGTATAACACAGTTTTACGAGTCGGAACAAAAAACTCACAAAAACAAAGAATAAAAGCAAAGAAAAAAGTAGCTAAAACATGTTTATTATAGCAGTCTGTGAAACGAACCGAAGCTAAATTATTGGAAAGTAAAGTTGTAATGAAGGCAAACTTAACTGAATATACAGAAACGTCTAAATGCATGTTCAGAAAGTGTTAAGCAGGTGGATTTGAACGAATTACGCATGCGTATTTTTGACCCGAATAAGTCGAGAAAGTCCATAGAAATTGTATTTAGTGTAATGTATTTTTTTTAGGAAATTACACGTGGTTTAAATCTTCAACTAAACCTGAAATCGAAGCCATTCGTCACGTGATGACAACGACATTGTACCATACTCGTTTTATTAAAAAGTTAAAAACAGGTAAGGTGATTTGAATTGTAAAGTCAACATGTAATCCAGACTTCTCCGACACAGCCCTTTCTAACGATACGAGATTTGTTTGATCGAGAAATTTGTGAGAAGAGTTCCGGACAGACAAACGCAAACGTATTATTTATATAGATAAGCAAGCAGTTTGTTCTGTGCCGCCATTTTATCTTGCAGAATAAAAAATAAATAAATAAATAACAGAGATAAGGCTATCGAACTTTGTACTTGGTACATCCGGTGTCTTAAAAACACGCGAATTATGGTGAAGGTGGAGTTATCTTACATTTCTGGAGCTTCTAGCTATTGTTGTCTGTCACTATTATCATTCATCTTAAGTGGTAAGAGGCTATTTATCTTACTAGAATACAGTGTCAGCTAAAAGAGGTTAAATGAAACTTCATTGTAGAATTAAAACATGTTTTGCAGTACCTCATAATTCACTTGAATGGAATTCAAGGTGTTCAACAAATTAATTACCAGATGTATTGTCGAGTCCCGATTAAGGTCATTTGATCAAAATGTTGACCACGCACATCTCTCTCTGTTACACTAATTGTATTTTCATCGCGCTTTAGCTGCATTTGTTTGTGCTACGTTTTGAAAGTTTCTTTTGGATGGACAGTCGTCGCCCTACGCGCTAGCTGCTCTTCCTGTACTAAAACAACAACAACAAATGTTGGCGCAGATAGCCATAGAAAAATGTCGATATTATCGTAGGTTTTGTAAGTAAAAGAGCTAAAAGCATAAAGTATTATGAAACTTCTAAATACCGAGAAAAACATACCACCCATAACGACGTACGACAACGGTCAAATGCTGCGTGTTCGAGAACATTGGCATCTCAGTGTTTATTTAAACTAGTGCAGAGTTCAGAGGTCCCACCTCATGATACACATAGGCCCGAATGTGTCGATCAAGCTCCTCTGTTATGCCCAATTATTCCTTTCGCACCCGATAGAAACGTTAGGATACTCGTGGTTCATGTGAACTTTTACCAAGTTTGTTTCAAACGCATGAGTGTGGAGAGGTATGAACATCAGGTTCAGAAACGACGCTACAAAAATCTCGAGGAGGGCGAGTCATTTACTACAAGGCGAATGGTAATAATATAACTAGCAGTTAAGAGTCACTTACTACAAGGCGAATGGTAATAATATAACTAGCAGTTGAGAGTCACTTACTACAAGGCGAATGGTAATAATATAACTAGCAGTTGAGAGTCACTTAGTACAAGGCGAATGGTAATTATATAATGTTTTGGATTCTTTGTTGGATTAAACTGAGGATCTTCATGGTATCTAATCCACGACTCTATAAATCGGTAGTGTACACGTTTAGCTAGTCTAGGTGACGTGTAATTTATTCGTTACAAGTCCACAGAGTTTTAAGTTGTGATGTACATAACACGATATACCATCTTGGCAAGAATTGATTACCACGTTAGGAAGCTACACTCGTCAACAATGTTGCGGAAGAGGAAACATCTACAAGGACTAATGTATTCTAATTTACGTGGTCATGACAACCCCTCCGGTCAAGGCTGACTTTCATCAGTTCCTTACTGTGTATCACTAGCCAGAATATTTTACACGTCTTTTCTACCGAGAAAAATATCCAAAAACTATCATATTGCAAGTCTTGGATTTCCAACTGTTGTAGTGTTATTGTTTTATTACATTTCAGCAAAGTGTAATAGTGTTGTTTTTGTGTGTGTGTGTTTCTTCCAAAAACTTAAGAATCACTAATTTGTAAATAATTTTGAAATGGAATAAATTTATTTTACGGTATCTTATTCTGCGAATCATAGTTTGGGCTGACGTAGATGATTACGTCACAGCAGACACCATACAGACAGTAAGAATGAGTGAACTCCTACACCTTGCTAACAGCACTAACACTTTGTATAATAATAATAATACTGACATGATGTCATAATTGGTAAGTGGGTTCGAACGATAAGTGAAGTTCATTAGTTAGCTCTCTCTCTCTCTCTACACTTTACTAGGACTATTATATACCGGAATAAGTTATAGTCCCTGTTCTAATAGAACGGTTAACGACTTTTAATTGACACTTATCCTGCTTGTTAATCTTTCAAGAGCGTTTAGTTTCACTTATCTGTCTCGCCTAACCCCCTTTTTCTTTCGCCCTTGTATGTGTGTGTGTGTTTTTGTTGTGAAGTTCTATGAAGTGACATATTGTAAGTACAAACCCATTAAACTCGACTTTGCAAGAGAAGTAATTGTACTGCAATAATGTTTTGCAAATTAAACTCGACTTTGCAAGAGAAGTAACTGTACTGCAATAATGTTTTGCAAATTAAACTCGACTTTGCAAGAGAAGTAACTGTACTGCAGTAATGTTTTGCAAATTAAACACGAGGATGCGTTAGTGCACTCATATTTGGTATATTTCAATGTAGTACGAATTCTTAGATTCGTCGGTGTCTAGTAACCGTGAAATTCGGGGTTCGATCCTTGTTGTGGACATAGCGCAGGTGCTCTCTTCAGTAGCTTTTTTGTCTACAACAGTGGGCTGTCTGTGCTGTGCTCAGATTTGTAGTATGGTAAGCTCTCAGACGTAACGCTGAATGACCGGGGAGGGGAATAAACACTGAATCCTGAGAGTTTCTTCAGGTCGAATTTTTAACGTCAGCGGTCTTCAAAATGTGCGCACGTTCGTGTGTTCGAAAACTTGGAAGCACGTGTCAATCTTCTCTAACGGACACGTGGAGAGGCATATTTGTCACGAGCCTAGTGGTTGCTTTCCAACTGGTAGTATTATTTGTTTTAATTTTGTTTTCTTCTTCTGCAAGCCCCAGCGGCTCAGCGGTAAGTCTGAAGGCTTATAACGTTTAAAACCGGGTTTCGATACCCATGGTGGGCACAGCACAGATAGCCCATTGTGTAGTTTTGTGCTTATCAACAAACAACATTATTTTCCAAATTATCTTTTAGTTGTTTTCAGCTTACTGTAGCATGTAACAATAACCGATCTCTCGTTCCTTCACGCGACATACGGTGACATGGATGTGACGATTTCTGCGTTTTGAGACACACACACACACACATATTTGCATACTTAATAATTACATCTAGTACATTGGGATACGGACTCCCTTGATGTAGCTCAGGAAGTAATAGGAGATAATGGCAAGTTGGAGTCTCTGAATCATAAAGGGGAAGCGGGTATCTAACACTAATTACAAACGTCTTAGTGTTACAATAGGTTGAGGGCTGTAGATAAACACGTTTCAGTTTCACAAGTAATGTAACAGTTCAATCTTTTATATTTATAATAACAAACTACTTAAACCACTACTAAAACCTTAGATGTAATAAAGGTTTGTAACTACTTAAACCACTACTAAATCCTTAGATGTAACAAAGGTTTGTAACTACTTAAACCACTACTAAATCCTTAAATGTAACAAAGGTTTGTAACTACTTAAACCACTACTAAACCCTTAGATGTAACAAAGGTTTGTAACTACTTAAACCACTACTAAATCCTTAGATTTGTAACAAAGGTTTGTAACTACTTAAACCACTACTAAAACCTTAGATTTGTAACTACTTAAACCACTACTAAATCCTTAGATTTGTAACAGAGAATCAGTGAGAACCATGTTTCTAACACTGGTGACATATATATATTTCATCATTAAGGTGCAGTAACAGGTAAACAGGAAGTCAGGTCTTTCGTGTGTGATCGTGAAATATACAAAATCGTGTGTGTGTGTGTGTGTGGCTTAATTGGGGCAAACGTTTCTCCTGATCATTGATGTAGATATTGGTGAGCGATGCTCATCCCACAGTAAATATTCATTTTGACTGTTAAGTACTTGAAAAAATTTCCCTCACCTTTTACGAGCTATCAACGAGCAGGAATCATTCAGTTTGTTTTATCTCTTCCCTACCTAGATATTTCTCATTTTTTTCATATCCACACAGTTGTTCATAACTACGTCACGGTATTGATAAGAAGCGGCTGGATTTATTGGAATTTTGGTTTACAAATAAGCTATCATCACAGAGTAGATTTTATTGAAGTATTTCTTTGTAGACTCAGTTATCAATGAAAGTGTCTTGCTTTTCTGTTGCAACACTCGTGAGATTTTCGCTAAAGAAAAACAAATAATTTTTGTAAGTTTTTTTTTTATTGTTTTATATTTGAAACTTACTCCCTTTTTGTTTGTAATTGTTATTGGTTAAATCTGAAACGTATCATTATTGTAGAAATTTCAACTGTTTTATTTATTGCTCAGCTATAAAAATACTGCCTAGTCATAGAAATATTTCCCAGTTATGATCGGTGCGGTAGTTTCTGAGATCCGAGTTTTGGACGTACACATCGCAAGTTCTGTTATGATAAGATTATTACAGCACGACCTTTCCAAAATTAGATACATGGTTCGATGCTAACTAAGGTATGAGCGAGTTCTTGGTTCTGCTGCGCATGTTCATTTGTAAGATTACATATACTCTCAACACCAGAGGTTTCAACCGAACAAAACCACAAAGAGAAACCTTCACCACTTGTCACTAAGTTATAGGATCATCATGGACAGTTAAAAACACCATGCATAAAATATGTACTGTAAGAAGTCGGGTCGTATATCACCCCCCAGGGTTAGTGATGAAGGGTGGAAATCTCCGAAAGCACTCGTATGACAAGTGGTGAACCGATTAATAGATTGGGTTTCGTTTTTTTGTAATATTTTACCAACAGTTTGACTGTTGGATCACGCAAAACAATAAATGTCAACAATACTGCACGTGGCGAGTGAAAGAGAAAACATTGTACGTGTACAGTCCACCGGTATGTGACGATCGTAGTTTTGTAAGTAACCATGCTGTCCATACAGTCATTCCACGCACTCCCCTTCAACAACTACTGTACAGCACATACAGCATTGTGTTGTAGGAAAGTCGTTATTGAAACGAAGTATAATATAACCAAGAAAAGTTGGTAATCTACCTACATAGATCATAACTAAAACATAACCCAGTACAAGCTACCTACATAGATCATAACTAAAACATAACCCAGTACAAGCTACCTACATAGATCATAACTAAAACTTAACCCAGTACAAGCTACCTACTTAGATCATAACTAAAACTTAACCCAGTACAAGCTACCTACATAGATCATAACTAAAACTTAACCCAGTACAAGCTACCTACATAGATCATAACTAAAACTTAACCCAGTACAAGCTACCTACATAGATCATAACTAAAACTTAACCCAGTACAAATTAGAACTCATTTGATTCACCAATTAGATACCCTAGTTGTTAACGATATTTTCGGTCGTATTTCCAATAATATCACTGAAGGCTGGACCAGGCTAGTCCCTTAATCCATATACTTAGCTAACAACGTAAAGTTATCCTCATAATAATATAAATGAATAATAATAATAAAATATATATTAAGCAATTAACCAATAGCATAGACTGTACCTTGTAAAATATACAAAACCTCTAGCAACAACTGTTACTCTTATTTGCTCTTTATATGATCATACCGGGAACTTTCCGGATTCGATCCGGCTCCGGTGTCTTGTGTATGATCTTCGAGCGAGCTTATTGTTAGTTTTTTTCGGCTTTTCAAAATCCGTTATTATTTCACTACCAACGTTCAACTTCTGTAGATCTTCCATCATAAAAACTTCGTCACAAACAGAAATTAAGTAACATGTAATTACAGGCTTTCTTTTATGTACAATAGATGGGATTTCTGTACTTGCACATCCTATTCAAATTATTTTCCAATAAAAATATTTTGTGTGTTTATTTTGATATTTCAGTTTTACTAAAGAAATTCAATACTTATTTAGTTGTGCTAAATGTTTTATGACTTTTTGTAATTCCTGATCTGTAATGAACTATATATATAAACACAGAGAGAGAGAGAGTCGTTCAAAATTCAAAGGTTTCCAGACACATATGTATAACTATTAAAGATCTTTTATGCACAATTCATGTAAACGAAAAAAAAGCTCGAAGTTGTAACCAGTTCTGTAGACGTGAACTTTACTAAACACAAGAGCAGCAGTTATAGAAGATAACTGATTTCCTGGGCCGGATGTCGTCTCGTGCAGTGGTTGACTCGAGACTGTCTTGGCGGAGCCCCAGCATATGTATAAATATTCCCTAGATATCGGACAAAACTATTTTCAGCGATAATTTTTTATTGCAATAAATGTGACTACATGGTGTTATTTTTCTACTTTGCAATGAAAATAAAGTATTTCAGAGTATCTATAATTTAAAATTTCTATTAAATTAATAGTTGGTGTTTTCATCCAGAGTGTCGAAGACCTCAAGCTAATGTGTTTGATAACCTCTGATTTAATGGCTGGCTTGGGCTGCGAATGCTGTCTTCCCTTTGGTCAGTAGTTCAGAATTAGGGACGACGCCACTTGAACTCCAGAAACGTGTGTGACGTGGACGTACAGACCACGTACTGTTCAGGTTGAAATTACCAATTCTTTGACTAAATTTCAAAACGTTGTAACAGAATATTTTATTTGAAGATACTACACGTTTCTAGAAACTACAAGAACAACGAGTGATTTCACGAATTCCGCGAACTAGTTTTTTATTCATTGTTTTTTTTTTCTTTTTGCAGCCATTTTTGTTCAGATGATTACATGGTGTTACAAATATGCATGACGTCACAAGACATGTAAAAAAGAAAAGAAAAAAAAGTATTACAATAGTATTGTTTACTCAGATATTTTATCTCTGGTGGCTGGATATCAGTATAAATACCTCCAGAAAAATTAAGTATTTCAATTGTGAAATTAAAATTGACCAAAAGTCTCGTGTATATTTCCCATTAACATACGGCTAACAGCCTTTATGTTTGATGAAAAACGTTACTCAACTTTTCTTAAACACACGCACATTTTTTTTTTAGCAATTACGTAATAAGCGAGTTCTGAGAGAATGGAAAGAAACTGATTTTAACATCCCAGCGGTTTTCGAGGAAGTGTACAAAGTTCCATAGAATATGCACCCATTTGAGAGATGCACGCGCTCTTGCTTGAGCCAAGATTGGGTGGGACACACCTAAATGGGGAGATCTATGCTTGATCGGATGATGGATTTTTCTAAGTCTTTTTCTACGAAATTCCTAGGTTTTGTTTGAAAAAGGTGGGTGCTGAAATGACTAACGAATTTGTGAAGAAAGTTCAAAACAGACATAGTTATAGTTTTACGTCATGATGAGTAGAAAATAAACGTTTGTAACATTTTTATGATAAAGAAGAGTGTGAACATGAAAAGTTTAACAAATATTCGCATGGGAAAAGACCGAAGAGTTACAAAGAGCCATTGATTCAGCAGCGAACCTTCCACACGTGTTCTAGAACTTCCGCTAGAACAAACAAACACATCAAATAGTTATTTCTGTGAAGTAGTCTTAACGACGGATTACACAGCCGCAAGAGTAGCGAGATAAAACAACAAAAAACAAAATTATCATAAGTTAGAATATTTAGAATAAGACAGTTCTATTTATTATTACTTTCAAACGGAAGACTGGGAGTAGTTTATCTACTTCAGGGGTTTTCAAACATTTTTTTTTAATGACTAGGGGTCTTTCTCTCCCAGTTTTCTGGCATAAAGAAATGGCGTATATCCTGACTAGAATAATACAGTTTTATAAACATAGTTAGTTTTCATGCTAAAAGAATGAAAACTATAATACGGCTTACTGTTGGCAATCCTCTTCAAAATCCTCCGTGATCCTCTTGGGGGTCATAACCCACAGGTTAAGTACACGTGATCTATTTGAACTACAAATACCGAATCATTATCAACCAACAACTAAACTTTAAACCTAACATGAAAAGGAACACAGACGAATATAAACCAATAACTTTCGGCAAATGTACAAATTAAAAATTATTTTGTTACTTGGCCCTGCATGGCCAGGTGGTTAGGGCGCTCGACTCGCAATCTGAGGGTCGCGGGTTCGAATCCCCGTCACACCAAACATGCTCGCCCTTTCAGCCGTGGGGGCGTTATAATGTGACGGTCAATCCCACTATTCGTTGGTAAAAGAGGCCCAAGAGTTGGCGGTGGGTGGTGATGACTAGCTGCCTTCCCTCTAGTCTTACACTGCTAAATTAGGGACGGCTAGCGCAGATAGCCCTCGTGTAGCTTTGCGCGAAATTAAAAAAACATTTTGTTACTTGTGACGAGTCGGTTGCTAATTTGGCCATGGTTCAGTAACGTTAAGCCTAACCAATATAATATAGTATTGGAAATAACTATAGAAACAGTGTATGGCATGGGTATAAAATTCGAAAATAAAATAATCACACAGTAGTCACGTGTACGTCAGGGGTGGCCGCCATCCAACCAGTCAAACACTGCTATAAAAGTATAGGCAGTTATACTATTCCCAGTAGTAGTATGGTGAATGCAGTTGTCTCTTCCCGGCTAGAAATAACACGTGATAAACGTAGAAATCAAAGTTTTGGCTGCTGAAGAGGGTACTTGAAAATATTACTGTTGATAACAGAAGTGATAGAGGTGTAAAACGCAAACTCTTCAGAAGTGATACCATTAATGATGACGAGAAACCCACTTGAAGTAAAAATGAATAGCAGAGACGGCTGGTATGGATATTAAAAACTTTAATTAAAATAAAGTATAAGAACAACGTTTCGACCTTCTTAGGTCATCTTCGGGTTAACAAAGACAGTTTGAAACTGGTCGTTACTGGGCACGTCTTAGGGACGAGAGTGTGAACAGGTACGAGATTGTAGGGGGCGTAGCAGTAAGATGTTAGGTGATTAATATAGGTATAAAGGTATTCCTTTATGTTGGTACAAATTTGTTTTGAGTTATTCTGTAAGTTGGGCTTCTTTGATTTTTCGTTTGGTTGACTTTGTTTCTCTACTTAACATGTTGGTGTTTTCTATGCTTATGTTGTGTTTATTTGTTTTGCAGTAAAAACGTGGGAAGGTGTTTTGCAGTGTTCATTGAATCTGGTTTCCATTTTTCGGCTTGTTTTTCCGATATAGAAGTCGTGGCAGCTGTTACATTGTATTTTATAAATAATGTTGGTGTGATGTTTGTCAGTGTAGTTTTTACATCGTATGGATTTTAGTTTTGTGCCCGGTTTTTGAATGAATTTAGTGTTTACTGGAATGTTATGTTTTGTTATAAGTTTTTTCCTAATGTTCATTATTTTATCGCTAATATCGGGAATATACGGTATGCAACAGTGCAGGTTTTTTATAGTTAGTTGTTTCATTGAACTTATTATTGTTTGTTTGCTGTTGATTGTGGTGTGTGTTTATAATTTTTTCGACGATTTTTGAAGGGAATTTATTGACGTTGAGGAAGTGTTGTTTTAATTGTTTGATTTCCTCTTTAATTTTATCTAGTGAGCATAATTTTGTGGCTGTGTTTATTAGGTTTCACGTGCTGAGTCACAGGGAATGTATAGTCCAGTATGGGCAAATTTTCTGTTGGTTTCTGTTTTGAATTGTGTATCGGTTCATGTGATCTTGATGTTTAGCTTTTTCGTATTCACAGGTGAACTTAATGTTGGGGTGTATGGAGTTAGCGTGGTTGTGTGTTCTGTAGATGTAAATCCACCAAATGTATCGTTGACATATCTGTACCACTACAGGCCCCGGCATGGCCAGGTGGTTAGGACACTCGACTCGCAATCTGCGGGTCGCGGGTTCGAATCCCCGTCACACCAAACAT